>NC_068365.1:23132290-23310375 GCF_020536995.1 Dreissena polymorpha | reverse complement strand
CGTCCTCGATTGAGATGGGAAGCGGACAACGCCAACGAGCGAGGCATGGTATTGTAATGCGCATGGGGGTTAGAGGGTTAGGGTTAGGGTTAGGGTTAAGGTTAGGGGTCTGGTTTGGGTAAGGTAAGACTAAACCCATGCCTTAACCCTAACCCGACCCCTAACCCTAATCCTAACCTAACCATAACCCAGTGTTATCTCCCCTATACCAGGCCTCGCTCGTTGTAATTGTCCTCGCCTGATTCGCTTATTAATAACATAATGATGAGAACAACGTCGTGCATCCCAACAATGCCCGAAGCCAATCTCGCTTTCGCTCGTAAATGTTCGGATATCGTCGCGGGACGTACACTGTGCTTCCAACAATGCCCGAAGCCAATCTCGCTTTCGCTCGTAAATGTTCGGATATCGTCACGGGACGTTCACATGGAATATATTGTGATACAACAAATATTATTGCATAAACTCTATCTATAATGCCCTCTGGGGGGGTGCAGAAACTTGACAAAAGGAGGAAGAAATCGTGCATTAACAAGGCGATTCACGTGCCGTTCAAGCCCTGTTATGTGTTTTTCATATCCATAATCTGGTACGGTACCCACGCAGTTACTTCCCTTCTCCAGCCTTCGACGACGGCGTTCGACGACTTTCCAAGTATAAATGGGGAACTGAATAAGCACCAGTTTCCCCATGCATACAGGGATAATGGCAATGACTATTTCAATCCACATTTCAACTTATACCATCTGCACTTTCTTGACAACAGCTTTATTGTATTGGCAACGTCAATGAAGTTAAGGTTATTTACTCAACACTTTCAAAAGACTATGCTGTAAATTTAAGTGATTATGTACCTTAACGACCCTGCTGTTAATTCCAAAATACTTCGTCATTTCTTAATTTGCGCGGCTGCATTTCAACTTTGCATTAATCCACTGCTTAAACACATTTTAGATCGTAAACTGCCTATCCGAAGGTAAAGCCTCTTCATTTCGGATGATGACCGAGTGAGGCATATGTTAAACACAACCTTGAACTGTATTGAAATAATCGAATTATTTTGTCGATGTCGAATGAACAAAACATTGTTTTCAATGATATTTTAATTTATTTGGTATGTGTATTTGTTTATGCAATAATAGCGAAAATACACATTTTCTCGGACATGATCATCTGCGGGCGCTCTCAAAATCCGTTCCTGCCCTCGTGCTGCGCATTCGGGCAGGAACGGATTTTTCAAGCGCCCGCAGATGATCATGCCCTCGAAAACGTGTATTATCCCTATAAAAAACAAACATTTTGTATCTCGTAAAATCTATGTTACATGACCACACCTAACGTTGAAATGTTGGTTATTGCTATAAGGAACACTGATTGTTAATGTGTTAACTTCATTTCACGAAATATTTTACGAAATGTTCGTGGATTGTTGAGTGTTTATGGGGCTTTAAGGAAATGTTGCATCAGGGTATTTTGAAAGATTTGCTGAAATGCAAACCTTACTTGTATGGGATTGAAACCATAAAATAAATGTAGACGTACACAATTAAATTCCAGGGAAAATAGCTGGTATTCACTTAATTTGTAAGCTGAACCTTTGTTGTACTTTTTAACTGTAAATGAACTGTACTCGTTAATAGCTGGCTGATTGCCAAAATATCTGTATAATGAAAACAAATCAGCATAACAATTGTTTATATTTGAATAAGAGACACATAGTGCGTGATGGGAAATGGTTAACCCTTTGCATGCTGGGAAATTTGTCGTCGGCTAAAATTACGTCTGCTGAATTCTAAAATTAGTATTTTCTTCGATTTTCTTTAAGAATACTATCAGAATAGCAACAGTTTGGATCCTGATGAGACGCCACGTTCTGTGGCGTCTCATCTGAATCCAAACTGTTTGCAAAGACTTTTAAAATTCGGCTCCAGCGCTGAAATGGTTAATAAATTGGCTTTTCAGACAAATACGTTCACAATTACAAATCTAAAAAGCCGTGCTAACATAAACAGTAATTATGTATGTAAGTGCAGTGACGTCAAAGTGATTTTAACAAATTCACCTTAGGACAGCGTATAATATAAACGATTAGGTAATTTATCGTAAACAGATCTAAAACGAACAAACATATTTGAAACAAACCAGCGTCAAGCGAACAGCAAATTACAATCAATGTGTTTTCATCTACGTAAATTCGAATTATTTCAAAACATGTTTTAAATGCGATCTGAAAGCAAGATACAATATCACATAGAGGTATGTTTTACGCTTTAAATGAATAATTCTCTTCGCGCATGCAGTGCAGTTATTTTCACAGTGTACGCATTCTTCAATCATATTTAACATTTGAATCATGGTCAAAGAAGCAACGATTACAGCTGTATATATTTGAATTAAATACGTGCATATTTATGTTTAATATTCGGCTATTTAGTTCTTTGGATGCTGTGATTTATTAAGAAAATACACTAAATGCACAACTTAGCTTAATAGATGGCACATATTTGAAAGCGAGATGTGGGAAAAAAGGTACTGGGTTAGTGTATAACCATAAGTTAGGGTGCTGTGTTTCGACATATCAAGTAAACACTCTTATTCGTAATTGTTTTTTAACGTTATGTTTACCTATTTCTTACATAAATTTATCTCTCAAAAAAATGGTTTAAAAGTGTAACACAAGACAAAACGTTAAATATATTAACAATTGAATATATTATACAAGTAAACGTTGAAACATTAGAATGAAAATTTAATACGTCAACAAATGCCGTCTCTCGCTTTAAATTTACTCGTTCATCATTTAGGTTCACACCCCACACATTGTCAAACTAATAACCCATTGAAACATGTGCGCATTTACATGTTGTATAGTAATAAAACAAACAATTACAAACGTTGGCGTAAGCACGTGGCGTCCTAAGTGGGAAATTAAACATTAAGAAGTATGATATATTTATATATGTTGACCATATGGAAGCTATATCGTATTTAAAAAAAGGCTTTGTAAACAAACCGGCTTGATGTTCAGTAAATGACAGCTGATTATATGATCTCTTGCTTAAATTAACATAAAACAGGGTAATTGCTTCAACAATAAAAAAACTACTTAAATAATCGAACCATCGTGAAGTATATATCGCTTATTCATCGGACTGCAAGGAAAAAGCATGTATACAAATTTATATTTACTTCCCTAAACACAACCACGGCTTGACGTTCAAAACGTCTCTTTATTGTGATTATAGGATGCCGGGTAAAGATGTTTCGTATATCGGTTAAACATGTGTAATTGAGACATGTCGGTTTTATGTTCAATTTTCTGTGCGATAGTAATTGGGTATTGGGTGCGTGTTGTTTAATCATACAAGTCAGATAAGAACGGTTATAAAAGCGGTGAGAACCATGGATGTTCTCGATGCGGTACAAAAACTCGCAAATAGCGAGCCATCAAAAGCGAAACTCAAGCAAAGTGGTCCATATCCTATGATCCAGGGTGATCTAGCGCTAATTAACAACTTAACAGTTGTTGCACGCGTAAACATGTGACGCTCGTTTTTCTTTTTGACATTGATATAAACAACAGGTGATAAAACAAGTATATTGAGATCTTTTCCTATGAAAAATGCTAAGGATTACCATGCTTTGTATATGTGTGCGTTCAATGATAGTGACGGATTCCCTATGTAACACAGACTCATTAATAAAGCAATCGTCATCTCGAACATTCACATTTATTAGATCTATATTTCAAGCGAAATTAGTCTATATGACATTTTCACTAGCTTCACCATTCTATATATACATTCATTTGTATAAATTCAATGAATTTCAAGCGGTACAAGAAAACAATGCATGTTTTGAATTGTTTAATTTTGAGACGAATTGATTTAAACTTTTCAAAGTATAAGCGTGTAGGAAAATCAGTTACCTAATGTAATGTGTTCAATATGTAAACACTGTTGATGTAGAAGTCTGAATATATTTTATCGAAGGGGATTATTGTCCGCATCATGAAGATTATTCCTTGGGTAAATCATAATTAGTATAAACTAAAACACCATTATCTTGATCTCTGCAAACCAGCATGCTCATGGTTAATGAAGGCGTTTCCTGTATGTGAATTTATGGTTTGCGTACCTAACTACCTTATAACACATACACTAACACACATATGTATTTTAAACATTATTTCGGAAATACTTTGGGCGACAGATAAGTTTCGGAACCGATTCTATTATTCTGTATTCTATTTAACAAAGTGTAATGTATTATCATACCACCGCATCGATATCTGCCTGATATAACGCTGCCTGATATATTTTTATATATAAGGTCAACAGGAAGTTCTTATATCAGTCATGTGTGGATGATGGTCATACTACTCGGAATTAACTATAAAGTAACACTATTTAGTAAAATCGAATCAGATCTATCAAAATAAACAATTTGATACCAGGATGTTATATATTTGAAACACAAAATGCAACAAAATCAGCAAAAAAACACGTTTTACAAATATTAAACGCTAGTGCTCATGACGTCATTATTAACACGTCAAACGACAAAAATCACATTCTTTCCCGCTAAAAATGCAGCTTTTTAGCGATTTTGTTTTATTATTTCCTCGAATCGGGGACGATCAGGTATGATAAACAGTAAAACAGGTTACTTCCTGATCTTTTTGTTATATATCTGTCTATATGAGAGATAATGCAGCTCGATTGGTCATTGTCGGCTCGGGTACTACTTACATGTACCCCGGGTACTCTTACGTATACTTACATGTACCCCGGATACGGTAAATATACGTAATCGTACTCGGTCGATATTAGACTGTACCCGAGTTGTATTCCCGCCCAAAATCCGATACGCGCAACCGATTATCTTAAACAAACTTCTCTTTAAAAAAAACTGCATCAACATGCTTTTTGAGTATGTGTTCCGATAATATAGAGGCCATTTTACAGAAAATTGACATAAATGTGAATATATAATTAATTTTTAAAAAAGGCTAAGAACGACCGATTTAGCGTTAAATTTCCCGGGTACGTTTAAGTATATTTACCGTTCCCGGGGTACATTTAAGTATCCTTAAGAGTACGCGGGGTACATGTACGTAGTACCCGAGCCGACAATGAACAATCGAGCGATAATGGAAGGTGCAATATCTCTCACGCCCCCCTAGCATCGCCTTAAGCAGTATTCAATTCTCAACAAAAAAGTGCCGGGGTCATTGATTCCGAGGGACAAGAAAAAAAAATTATGTTCGAAATAAATCATTTGATTAATGATAATTCTATTATTTGAGCCAGGTCACAGGAAAAGCGCAGTCCAATCAGTATCCGATTAAACTATTTGTTATTGTCAGAAAACCGCTTTTAAGCTAACAGCTTTCAAGCGACCGCAGGCTGATCTGGATCCAAACTGGCCACCATCGCCTTAATGTCTCTTTTACTGTGACACAGTTCATTTAACTTTAAAATGATATAAAGTGCTAAAATAGAAAGAAGAAATAGTACAAACCAGTAAAGAGTTTGTAATCAATGTTGAATTTCAGGACAGCTTGGTGATCTGCAAATACCCTATGATGTGTTGATATCGGGTATCATAGTCATTCAATAAGTCGCAAAATGCTCGAATACAATTTATAAATCAAAATGTGACTTAAATTGATAAGTAAAAATACCAGTATGCCAGTTTTGCCTTGTCAAGCTCAGTGTTCGACACTAACGGGACTCCGGGAGTCTGAGTCTCCTAAAAATGAGGGTATTATTTGAGACTTATTATTTGTCTCGAACTCGTCGACAAATCAAAACAATCTGAAATAATGTATTTGGTTCCCTGTCGCATTTAGTGCGTGTAGTAATAGGGGAACTTCTAGAACACCGAATAAACCCGTTCGTTGCCGTTTTTCTCTCGGATATTTCTGCTACAGTAAGCTAGCTTTCGCCGAAATTCTCGGAATACTAAGAACTCGCGATACGGTGCTTACAAAATTTATAGGGGCCGTAAGATCTACTCAAGGTTATGTCAACGATTGTTTACATTAACAACAAATATTGATCGTATTTTGGTGGGCTATACGCCTTCAGAAAAAAATAAAAAGGTAAGCGACAGCGCCGATTTGTCTGAGAAAAGAAAGGCTTACGAAAGGTAGCGAGAACGATCTTTCCAAACGTCCTGGAAGACCGAACATAAATGGTTAGATTACAATGACGAAAAAAAGACCATGACTTGTTCAGTGTGCTGCATGTTTGAAAAAAGTGGCAGTTTGGTTAGTGGCTGCAACAATCTGAGACCAGAAGCAATAAAAAAGCACTGCACCTCAATTGGTCATATTGACAATTGTAAACAGGAAGATGCCAAAAAAACATAAATTACTTAAGAGTCTCAGGCTGGCCGGTCGTTATTGCAAATGAACACTAGTCTGTGCAGGTTGGAGCTTGCATACAGAGGTGTTACAAAGAACCAACCCATCATTCAAAAGTGTGAATTGTTGCTGCTAAATCTATACCTTTTCTACAAGTAAGTTATAGATTATCATCTTTACATTTTATATAATTATGTTAAATAGTATAAGTATTCATATTCTTTACATAAAAAGTTTTGGGCAAGGCATGACCAAGTCACATTTGAAAAAATAGTACTTAGTACAGTCTTTCTCACGCCATCAGACATGAATTACACATTCTAATCTCTTGTTTTATTGTATACAAGGTACAATCCACTGAAAAGAGCTATCTTGAAGAGTTATTTCGAGAGCCTTGGAGAACCCCCTATTGTGCCAAGAAGAGTGGGTGGCACAAGATGGCAACCGCATACAAAGAAGGCGTTGGAACACCTCTTAAAGGGTTACAAAGCCATTGTTCAGCATCTGGAACAAGTAATTACCTCTTTGACGGTTCATTTCAATACATTTTTTTTATCTTAGATTCCCCTGATTATCATAACACTTTTTACAGGTATATCTATCAATTTGACATCAATAAATAAGTATTTCATTAATTCTTTCTTGCAGCTACAAGGCTCGGGAGAAGAGAAAATGGTGGGAAGTGCTAAGGCTAGAAACTTTTTGAAGGCACTAAAAGACAAACGCCTGGTTATGTGGCTCCATTTTCTGCTGGACATAGTAAACTGCCTATCTGACGTGTCCTTGGTCATACAGGCAAACAACTGTACAGTCTCTGATGTGTGGCTCGAGTTAAAGAGCGCAAAACAAAGTATTGCCAGCTATATTGGTTGGTAAATTGCTGCATGTTCATGAAGACTGTGTTTGTATTCTATGTGTCTCCTACTAACACTGATGTCATGTGCTTGATCTAATATCAATAGCAAATTTGTAGAAATAATAAACATACTTGTATGGTGATGGGAATACTTATATATACGACTATAAACAGCTTGCTTTATTCAGCTAGTTAAAGCCTTTAAACCTTTATTAGCATTTCTTTGTTGTCTACACAGCGCAATTTTTGTGACAAAAGAAGAATACATTAATTGGCAGCAATATAGTTAAACTATTTTTACCACTGTTTTCTTCATAACCAAATTTATATATAAATATATTATAAACAATGCTTGGGTGTGATTTTTTTTTCAAACATGATGTCCAGCTGTAATATTTCACTGTTATAAAATGCAGTTGTAAACAGCAATGAGACGAGTAGATTTTTGTAATCAATAGATTGACCTTTACCTCTATGCTTTCTTGTGCTTCTCTGCATGTTATTAACCAATGCCTTTCCAACAGAGATGGACCTAGCCTATAAAAGGTTAGTGAGGGCGATTTGGTACCATTTGGGTCTGCGAGAGAGGCAGTACTTAAAGCCCTTGTGGATGCGATAGATGAACGATTTGATGGGAACCTAGAACTGTTTCGAGGCAGTTCAATTTTAAGTTGAAACAATGACATAAAATTGATGAAGGTAGATTCATATGAAAAAACAAAACTATAACAAGGACATTAATCTATACTTCTTTTTCAGCTTTTTGTTTTGAAGATATTATCATTTGAATGCTGGATGATATGACTTGCTTGATTGCTTGAAACCTTCAAATAAGACACATTCGTAACTTATTTATATATTTCCCCTGATCTTTATGTTTTATTTCTTAAAAATTGACATACATTAAAAAATACAATAATATTGCGATGTCATGAATATTGTTACTTTTCCAGTGTTCTTAACTTATTTAGTTCCCAGAATGTTTTCATATCAACACATAGACTAGTAGAGGATGTTAATTACATGTTTTAACTATGTTTAAATGCAGATCTCTAGTTTACTAGACTAGAATTTATCAGTATTTGTTTCTTCCAGCTTATGGAGAAGAATTTGTTGAGGAGCTTGTTTCCCTTGCCAGTCCAGCACTTGAAGCAGCTGGATCAGTGCCTGATAAAGTTATGGCAGAGTGGGTCAGACTAAAGAACAAGTTGTACAGTAAGTAGGGCATGTTTTGTAAGCATTGTGCCTTCTTATTTACCATGTATGGTTGATTTATCATTCGAGAAAAAGGTTATTAATACAACTTTTTTTAATTTCTTTCAGTGGGAAAGTAATCAAGCACTTGTGTTGGGAAAAGATATGGGACATGTATGATGAAGACTTCCCCAACCTCATGTCCCTCACTGATTTTCTATTGACCATACCATGCAGCAGTGTTGATGCTGAAAGGGGTTTCTCAAGGTAATTAACAAAACACACTATATATATATACATATATATAGAGAGAGAGAGTCCACTTGTGTTGTTACTGATGATTATGATGCTGAAGAGGAACACGTTGAGGAGGCGGATTAGAAACTTGATTACATCACATACTTTGATTTGAGTTTAAGTGATATTCGTGTAATGCAGAAAAGGAAATATGGACTTTTCCTTGCAATGGAAAATGCTGAGTGAATAAAGAATGCATCGACATATGTTTACATAAAAAAGTATTGTTAGTTTTGGACTCCCAGAAGTTAGTTCGGACTGCTAAATTTTAGAAGTTGGGAGTCAGAAGGACTACTTGCTCAGATAAGTTAGTGTCGAACACTGAAGCTGTAACGATCCAGAAAGTCCTTCATTCATATCGAATTTATCCTTCGAATTTCATTTATTGTTGTAATAAGCGGAGATTTAGTGAATAAATAACCCAAATATCCTAAATGACAGTTTCTAAATAGCCAAGCAAGCCGATTATTGCTGCATGAAAGTTTTGACACGAATGTCAACATTCTCTCATGGGCGCGGCCATTGTTGTATGTTGAGGCACGAACGACAACTCTGCTAGGACAATGTTATCATTGATAATCAGCGAGGTATGCCGATTAGAAAAATCGAGCTATCTCAATCGGACTGGCTGGGTCTTTTACATAGGTCGCCATTGTGAATAATTTGTTCATGGTATGATAACTTAGACGAGCTGCTGAAGCAGCATCGTCAATAAAACTTGTTTTGTTCAAATCCCTTCCTTCTTCCATTGTACGTTATATCACATCCGCATATATTCGAGAAGAGCTAATCTAACAATGAAGTAAAAGTGAGTATATGCCATATCGTACTTCTTTATTGTTTCAGAAAGCTGATAAAAGATCTTTTTGTAACCACCGTGAAAAGCAATATTTGCAGAAACTCGCGAGCTTAAAATAAGACCATCAACATTGCTTGGGTGAGACGCGAGTAAATGAACCTACGAAACTGCACTTATGATATGCAAATCCCATATTAGTTTTTCTCTTTTCCTTACGAAATTTGAATGTTCGAATAGTTAACATTCCTCCCTCTCCGAAAAGGAAAATATATGTATTATAAATTGACAGTACAGTGCCATATTTGTTATATTTATATTATGGTGTCATCGATTCAGTTTGTTATCACGTTTTTTTTTTTCTTTGGTCTACATTACAAAAGAAACATTCCTTATCGTTTACCTTTTCTTTTAACACTACATGCAAGACAGTAAAAATATATAATGAAGCAATAATTATTTTTTATTAATAAGCTTGATGATGTTTTAAACAGTGTTATTTTTTATTAGTGCGGTGTTAGACAATGACTGATTGGATATATTACATAAACCAAATTCTCGTATTTAAAAATGCTACCAGGAACACAAATGCACATGCTTATGTTTCGGGTCAGATACATTTGGTAATACGTTCCTATATGCGAAGCTAGTCAAATAAACACTAACTGTGTCCCACGTTATAGTTATAGTCCCTTCATTAGTTCCAAACGAGTTGGGTTTGCATTTAAAATGTTATATAAAGGCCTTCGTAATATCAGCGTAAAAGTGTTCACACTCACACTATAACAGCTCTGGTTTGCAGAAATAGTTTTAACGAAACAGAATTAACGTCATTTACAGTGAACAACACCAGACAAAATTGCGGATTGGAGCATACAATTAGCAATACATATTGAAGTCAATGAGTAATTGCGCTCTATAGATTTTTTAGACGAAAACGTCTTTTTACCATTTGCTAGTCATTAGAGCATTTTATCAGATCCCTTCTTTATTTTGGAGTAAGTTCGGAGTAATTTCAGGTATGTTTCCAAAAGTCATGTAATACCATATAAAGCTTTGTACAGGTACCTTTTTCATTTATTAATTACATTAACAATTAATAAAGCGATGTAATATTCGGCAGTCTTTTCACCAACCGTTGTTTTGAAACGAACATAGTATGCAATACAGTTTGTTATTTTGAACATTTATACAATAATAGTTCTTTGATTGGCTATCAAGGATAAACAATTTTTATATATTATTCTTTATTTCAACACGCCTACGCTGCATTAATGTCAGATGTTAATTACTAAATTATATTTCATTGATACTACTTGACATTTTAATACATCAGTTAATATGATGAAACTGTTTATTTATCATTTCGTCAAATGCAATGTAAATATTCCCCAGCAGAAAGCTTAAAACTAGACATTTCATAAAAGTGTTTGTCTTTGATATTGAAGTAATTTATTTAAGACTTGAACATAGTACATCGTCATAACAAAGACATTTTGAGCCTTGTTTTGGACAATTACAATTAATATTTCATATAAAGCGCAACCGTGTTTGCTCAGTGATTCATCTATGCGAATATAAGATAGACCACAACCCAAGAAAGATGACATAGAAAGATAGAAATCCAAATATCAATTGACCATTTAACTTTCTAAATCATAATGTGTTCTTTCGTTATGTTTCATAATTTATCATTACTTTTCCTTTGTATTGTAACGTATGCGTGTTTTTTTAGCAATAAAAGGCAATAACAGACACTGACGGAAATGTCTTTCAATATGAAAGACGCTTAAGAATGGCCTTGCACGAATTACATGAACTTTAATGTATATTATTTTCTTATCCTCGAAGTACTCGTTGTGCCAAAACAATCTCATTCTTTCTTGTTAATAAACAAACTAGATTGAAAGGTTTAAATACAATCCATTCAGGTTTATTAACAACAGCATGACGGATTCGGTTGCTGTATACTAACACCATTGTTTCGCGGAAATAAATATTGAACTAACCTTTTAATTAAATTTTGGATGTTTCGAATAAAAGTCTATAGCGGTTGAATCGCAGTCGGTGTATTTAGTGAAATTGTATGGAATTAGCATTAATTATTACAATTGGTAAGGAGCCAGGGTATGCCAATAAAGATTTACTACTTGAAGATGTATCTGGAATGTCATTATCGTTTTATTCCTAGTATTCTTATATGTGTTATAATAAATAAATCCAATGTATTTACCCGTGTTTTTGCGTTTATGTTGTCGCGTACATTTGCTTCATTTGTTGAGAAATTTCTTATCTTCGTTCGTCCTATCATACAATATCCGGCGTGAGTTCAATTAATAATGGGTAAAAGGGTAAGGATTAATTAGAAAAAGCAGTGCTCGGAATTGTTTGTAATAAAATTGTGTCAGCATTGTTCAATTCACGAATCACACTTTTGCATGTATGTTTTCATTTTATGTCTTTAAAGAAACATTTGATTGAGCTCGTTTCAAAAGCGCGTTTGGATATAATTAATTCTGGGATAACTGTGAGGTTCAGCGAACCCTTTAAAATCCAAATGTTTGCATTCACCGTTCCAAGAGGTTGATCATAGTTTTTATGAATGTACTTTTAATTTTGATGTTCTGTTATAAAAGTTGTGCTTAAGACAAAGATTTTTTTCCTGATAGAATTTCTTAGAATTTCTGGAGTTTAAGTGTTTGCTTAAATAAATACATTTAAAGACATTACATATCTGAATTGGTTATAATTCATAAAAATTTATTTTTTTTATTTAGGATTTCAGGAATATTATTATTGCGTTGATCATGCTTCAGAACACTCAACATTCCTTTTTTGTTCTCTCATTTACAGATTGAATGATGAGGCGAATTGAAATTCGATAACATAACAATAGACAAATACCAACAACTTTGCTGAAATACTGTACTTTTCTTCGATAAATATCATCAAATTTCCCACACGTCAGCAGCTTTTTCGTTTTACGCGTCGATACAATTTTAAAATATGCCGTACAAGGATTATATCGTCGAAATTCACATATTCAACCATTAAAGCACTCAACACCATTACACATAGACATGCATTTCTTTTTTACACATATTGATCATAGTCGGAGATATTAATTAGACATACGTTCACAACTCAAAACGTTCGACATTCCACTCCGTTGCAAACGAGTTGTTCCATCAAAATAACATACTGTAATGGTACAGTAATGTACTTAATTCTCCATTTACGTCATGTCGTCCGTTGTTTATGTTCGAGCAGCTGTCTAAAGAAGATGTTTTTGAAATCATAAGATACACTGTGAATGTATGTACGAACGATGAAAACCAGGATGTTCTCGTTGCAGTACATCTAATCTTATATGGCGAGTACTTTGAGCGCAACAAACACAATCGCACAGATTAAAAGATACAAGATGCTTCATAAATAACTTACAACTATATAAATGTTATCAGATTAAATGGAAGTCACTGGTGAATAATTGCATTCCCTTGACATGGGCATAAACTCATCTTTAAACTACAAAATCAAATTTATCATATTGTGCTTCAAATTGTTATCATTAATTGTATTGATATAATCACATGTTTAAACGACAATTCCGTTTAAATCATATATATTGCTAAGTCAAAAGTCACAATCCGGAAAAGGAATTTGTCATAACAATTTGTATCAAACCAAAAGCAATTGATTTCACCTTCAGTCAATAAACGGTTAAATATACTATTTAAGTGCAACACAATCCTCTACGCCTCAAAAAGTTCCGATATATAATATTGACATCATTAACAGTCTTAATAGTGGACACGATTTCGTCTTCTGTTACTTAAGACCATTTGTACCCATGTCTTAAAGCACATAACATTAACACAGGGTTAGACTAAAGCTGGGACAAGCCATATTGTAGGTCACTACACAAAAGTCTACGATACCACCAGTTAGTATAATCACGAGTCAATCTAGAAACACTTTTCACAAGTGATGTCTATACTCTTTTACATGGAAAACTGCTTTCACAAAAACATTTTATTTACATGGACATACGTTCTTTGTTAAATCAATTGACATTCAAATTTATAAAAAAAACAAAAAACACATCTGTATTAAATGATATTGCAATTTTTACTTTTGTTATTATGAAGTCACACAATACTTGGTGTTCTCATATAATATACCATGGCATAAACTACAATTGCAACAATTTTAATAGATTGCAATCAAATGAGTTTTATAATGAGCAACATTAATGAGAAAAATCGATGCACTTCTTCAAATACTTTAATTGATATTGAAAGTTCTGCTAAATTGGAAACATTCAATCGATTGCCTAATTATTTCAGTACTTTGCGCATTAAGTAGGATTATTTGAACCGCTGCAAACTAATTTACCCTAGTTAAATAAGGATTTAATGACAATTCTGCACAAACAATATCAGACATATATATAAAATATATGAACCTGTAGCGGATGCAGCTTTATATGATAAAATGTCATTTAGACGGTAATCGCAGATTATTCGCGTAAGTATGTATACGGGTTATTAAAGTAAATTGAGAGTGTATACTGGTCTGTGAATGACATAAACATAAAGTGTTCCTATTTTTTTATAAATATGTTCACACGTTCATAAATCCAATACTGATCTACCGCTATGATTTGTATGTGTTAGTTTTCGATATGTTTAAAAAACAAAACTGTTAACAGTTATGACGAAGACATTTTAAATAAACAGCAATGAGGTAATTCAAAGCAAAAAGTAAGAAAAAAATTATGAACAAGTTTAGCTATACTAAATTAGTAAAATCTCTGCTGCATTAACCCATTTATGCCTAGCGTCTAGAATAAAGCATTTGGCAAACAGCGTAGATCCAGATGAGACGCCGCATGATGCGTGTTGTCGTAATTTATGATGCGGCGTCTCATCAGGGTTTGCGCTGATTGCTTAAAGGAATTTCTGTAAGAAATATTCTAAATACAGAAAAATATACTAGACATCCATAATTTTGGAAATAAATTGATCAAATTAAGAAGGATGGGAGAGTTCACTAGGCATAAATAGGTTAATTTGTTATGCGTTTCTCCTTGAATGACGCTATATATTATTGCATGAATAAAAGAAACATTAAAAGTTGTTCTTTGACCGTGAGATCGCTCAATATCCGTTGCTTTTAGAGCCCTTTCATCAATAAATTGTTTACTAATGACGTTGCTTTTTTGATACCTTTGATATTCTGTTTTATACCACAGTTATATAGCGCCCTTTCCATACTCGAGATGTGCGTTAAGAGGAGCTTTATCTTTTTCCCTGACCACATACGTATATTATTCAGTATTTTATTATCTGCATATACATCATAGGCTGCGCAGACAATGGCCAGTGAAGTTCACTTTTTTTAATTTGTAGATCATGACTTACATTGGATTCCTGTGTCTATATTTTTTCTGATATTTACAACTGTTTTGCGTATTTGTTTAAGTGTAAGGTCAATACAATCAGTCATACTATTTCGTGGATGTAAAAGCAACTCTTAACCGAAGGGTTGAGTACGTACTGTATCATATGAAATGACTTATACAATCATATTAATGTGCGTGTTTTCATTTCAGTTCATTGGGTCGTTGTTAGCTACGTTCGTCGGATCATGTTGTATGATGTGTTTCACCCAATTATTGTTTTATTTTGTCTTACCGCTTGCTTGTTATAAAAAACAAAACCATCAAGATTCTATAACTGTTTCAATAACTGTTTCGATCTTTAATCTGAGTTTTTTTTTAAATAATTCACCAGACGAAAATACTTATAAAAAGCTCCGTATTTCTTGACGCTTGAATGAAAGATTCAGTAATGCTATCATAAACCAAGATTTGGTTTACAGAATATACCGTATTTTCGTTTTTGTTTGCATTCGACATAACGAAACAGGAAATAAGCACATAAATGTTCGTATTCCAGTTTTCAAACAACAAAACATTTTAATCATTTTCTTAATGCACTCTTCCTCTCTAGAAACTCTCGAACGAGTTTCATCTGCTCTATTCTTGAATATTCAAATATATTCGTCATCATCATTTTGATTGAACAATTGTATGGTACTATTGGAAACCTCAGATCTTACTGACCACGTAATACAATACCTATCTCTTTCCTGGTCCTGTCTTGTTATTTCAATAATACCTCATCGTTTTACATTTTATGTTTATCCACTCAGTAGCTTGGTCGACAGGTACTCCGTTGAATGCCTTTTCCTTCAGCCTGACTACAAAGCGACCTTCAATAAACTTTTTGAAGACTTCAGGTTCTGCATATTTTTATGCTTTTATGTCTGCTAGATATACATGACCCCAACGGGCATAGTTTGTGTGGTCGTACACCATTAGCCACGGTAGCTTCAGTATTCAACAGCCAATCGCCTATTCTTTGGGCTTCAATGAACTTCATAAGGATGTCAACGAAATGTAGGTAGGAATTCCAGATAGAAAAGTTCTTCACTTCAATGTTCTCTTTGTCAAATTTATCTAGTAATTCACCAATGATTAGATCAGCAGTATAAGATATATGCAGTGTTGATGAAGATTGTAAAGTTAAAAAACAATGTAATAAGGTACTGTAATACACAAATGAGTTTTAGTCTTTTTATAAGCGTACGCTTCACTTCATTATATATGTATATATATATGCAGTGGTTCAGTGTACGAAAAATTTTCAAATTTGCATTTTACCCGCTAAACTTCCAGATAAATATTTTGGTAGCCCAACATTTTCAAGGACCTTTAATAACGTACCTTCTTATTTTTAAGAAAAATGCTTCTCCAAATTATGTATTCAAATAACCTTATTACATAGGGTCATACAATAAGTATTGTAATAAGAAGCAGAAATACAAATCAAGGGACGTAATTCAAAAATATTATATAATGTAAGTACGCAGTTATCTCTCTTGCCTTATCGTTTAACGGGTGATATCCGCGTGTATCTGTTTTTTATGAGCACAAACATTGATGTCAATAACAAGGTATTAATTCTCATTGTAAATACATACATGTCTCTGTCGTCTTAGACTAAAAAAAACATGTACGATTAACAAATACAAGTCTCATTACAGACAAAAATTATCTCAATCAAAATATGGTTTGTGTTTGGTCCCTTGTTCAATAAAAATCATGAATAATGTGTGTAGTAGTATTAGCAGCAGTAATAATTGCAATATATTATGCATAAGAAAATCAAGTACACAAAGTAGAAGCGATAACAGTTATATCAAAACCAAGTTATTTAAATTGTACTAAAATCAGAAGTAGTTATAACATTATTAAATGCCGAGCATTAAAAGCAAGCAGTAGGAGATCCATGGTATGATTCGAGTGAAGAATCTTTGCTGAGAAGCGGCGCATTTTATGACCAGGTTCAAGTTCTTAAGAATTAACGAAATTACAAATTGTTCGTGGAAAACATATAATAACAAACAAAGTTCATTTCTCCTTTCATCGTGATTTATTTCTGTTGAATATTGTCTAAAACAACGCTGGCTAATGTACGTGTAATTCAATTTTACAGCACGGCGAACAATATGGCCGCCACGACAAGAAAACGTGACTGCTCTACTTTATTGTATTTTTAGAACCATGAAAAATCAAACTGACCAAACAGGCTGTATACATTTTTGATTTGCCATTATTAATATGTCGGTTGACCGACTCTCTTATGTTCCGATTTAATGAGCGGTCGGCAGGTGCTTTACATATATTATCTTATATGACCATGTCAACGAATATTTTTGATGGCTTTTCAAGATAAGTATATTCGGACTGTGTTTCATAACTAATCTTGTTTGACATCTTAATGTATATACCTATAGGCAGTCACGTTTTAATTTGCACCGTGATAACCGTGGTACGTTTTAATGTAAACTTAATTACTTTCTCTTATCATTTGGTTAATATTTAGATTAAGATTCTATAATGTTATTTTAACCATTATTTTCTCTATAATTAAACATATATTACATTATATTCTTTATAATTAAACATCTATAAATAATCTCCTCAATTCCAGAATCCTATTTATGAAATTATGGTTGTTGTGATAAAAGATTTATTTAAAAAAATTACGATTATTAATTTATAAATACCAAGTATGTTACAAGCATGAAGACACTAAGATCAGTTCCAATGTATCATTCCCTTACTAAGGACAGTTACAAGAGTTACAGAATGTGTATAAACTTAGATGAGCTATGACAGATTTCCACCACGAGAGTCAGCTTCTAAAGTAAGAATATTTGAGCCTTGTTTTGAGAAAATTGGGCAAAATGCATGTGCGACGACACTTTCCGCTTTTATGGTATTTTTAGTTTCAAGGAAGTCCCTCCTTACCGAAAATCAAGTTTAGGCGGAAAGTGTTGTCACTGATTAACCTGTGCGGTTTGCACAGGCTTATCTGTGATGACACTTTACGCAAATGCATTAAGCCCAGTTTCTCAGAACAAGGCTTATATTAAGATGAGAATTTGTACAATCCCCTAAAAGTGCCAGGTTCTTAAGCGTTAATATTAACTCTGCGGTTTTATTGATTTGTAAAGTTAATTTAAAGTGTGTTTCTAATAATTACATATTTCTGTTTCACGTACATTGCTCTTTTCGTTGAGTGTTTTAATCGTTAAACATGCGATAATACTATTCTGCAGAAGTCTGCAATAAACAAAAGGCATTTGTTCTTTTGATTGTTTTTGTTTTGTTTTTCATTTGTAAGATATTTTACCGTTTTCAACAGTATTTCATTCCTATTTAGGATAACATTTACACAACTGACACGTGTCCTGGTCCAAAATGTTCACCTGTAATGTGTGCACATACGTATTTCAGTGGCTGTCCTAATTGTATCAGATTAACCCATTTATGCCTAGTGGACTCATCCCATCCTTCTAAATTTGATCGATTTATTCCCAAAATAAGGGATGTCTGGTATATTTATTTCTATATTTAGAATATTTCTTACAGAAATTCCTTTTAGCAAACAGCGCAGACCCTGATGAGACGCCGCGTCATGCGGCGTCTCATCTTGGTCTACGCTGTTTGCAAAGGCCTTTTTTCTAGACGCTAGGCATAAATGGGTTAAGGTGAGATTAAATTTAAAATTGGCCGTTTAAGAGATTGCCTTATAAATGATGACATATTTTATAATGTCGGGCGGAGAGCGAACCCGAACCTGCTTAGAACTGCACGAAAGTAAAGACCTTTTTGCCACAGACTTTCACAGTATCACGGCCGTGTTTAAATTTGTATCCCTGACAATAACACGTTACTATATTTTATAGTGACCAGTTTGAAGGGGTTGTTATCGGTTTGCAAAGGTTGATTATTTCCGCGTATCCAATAATCTTTTATTCGCGCCTGATTTTTGTTATGTATCACTTCTGGTAAATCAAGTAACAACTTTATTTTTCAGAACATGTGTCTTGTTATTATTGAACAAATCATAACTTTTTTTAATGACAAAAATTTAAACATTTTTAAGACTGAAACAGTGTGCTTCCTATAGTCATATAGATAATTTATAACTTGCGATTCTCTCACGTCAATTACATATTCGAATAGGATGCTTGGGGCTTGTGAATAAAATGTATAAAAAAATAATAATTGCACATCTGCTAAAACGAAAATCTTTTTTAAAATTGCGGTACACGTGGTTTACTCGACCATATGCTTAGTTAAGGGCTCTTTTCTTTCAGTAAGCTATTTTGTATACGACATGGAATATTTATAAGATTCATGAAAGACAGTTTCAAATGACCTACAAAGATTAAACTTATTACCGGCTAAGTATATTAACAGTTTCTTATTATACAAAACATTTCCCCTAGGCCAATGTCAAATTTACTCGCCACGGTTGAACTGGATGGTGTTTCGTTTATCATAAATCACGTTCTATCTTTAAAGATTACTTTGATTTTGTACGACCATGAATACAATTGCTATCTCAATCTCACATTAATTGTTCAGGTTCAATCGGAAATCTGGTCCATTTCGGTAAAAGATGCTACTGCGATACAAAATCGGCCGTCGGTCACCCACAAAAGCAGCTTATCAAGAAATACCATCGCATTGGTTTGATCTTAATGGTCACGTAAATGGTCATTTAAATACACTTATTGCATCTGGTTCATTTCGGATAAAGATGCTACTGCGTTTCAATATCGGTCAACTGAATAATAACCCACTAGGGATATACAAAAGTAGCTTAACAAGAAATACCATCGCAGCGGTTTGATCCAAATTCGTAAATGTTCATTTAAATACGCTAATTGCATATAATAGCTTGTCTCTATTTAACAACATATCACAAATACCCGCTGTAATATGTTAACACTACCCTTTGATATTTCGCGTATATTTATTAGGTAGATCCGATTCTAAATAGTAGAAAAAACTAAATGTTTGATGAAAAAATAACTAAATAGATAAACGCCTACGACAGTCATGATATGCCTTTAACGTGGGTTTTTGATGTTAAAGATATGCAAACACAAGTAATGAAGATTACAATTAAGCTTGTACGGATGTTGGTAATATATACATCAAGTTCAAAAATGCTTTTAAGACTTTTAGATAAGGAACCGAATAATGATGCAGACAATTTTATATATAAATACATACATATTTTATATATAATCTAATAATATATCATAATCTCTCTCTCTCTCTCTCTCTCTCTCTCGTCTCTCTCTTCTCTCTCTCTCTCTCTCTCGCTCTCTCTCTCTCGCTCTCGCTCGCTCTCTCGCTCTCTCTCGCTCTATATATATATATATATATATATATATATATATATATATATATATATATATATATATATATATATAATGGATCCTTTTAATTAACTTTTCACTTTACAAATATGTTTATTGCATTACCAAAAATTAGCAAACACTATTCCATTGTGCCAGTTGTCATGTTTATTTTGGCATAAAAGTGCACTAAATTACCGTTTGACCTATATAAGTGAACACTAGAATAGCTAAAATTTTAATTAGATCCAAGCAGGTTCATTTTCCGACAATATTACTGCCTTAAACTTTTCAATTTTGGTTATAAATAACAATGAGATGTATTTCATCTCCTAAACAATTAAAACTGTACCCATTGACCTTTGACCTAATTAAAAGGATGTCAAGCACCTGAGAAGATGGCATCCCCTCTAGATTTTCATTAGAGGGCATGTAGATACCAAAAAACTTTCAAAGAAGCCATGCCTAAAAAATGCCACTCAACTTTTTTTCAGGAACATTTCTCAGATTTTGAGGTTAACTATTATTAAGAATCAAACACTGATATAAGTGTTGAGTCATGATAATGATAAAGAGGAAAACAATAGATATTTTAGGAAATTCAGTATACTATGCCAATAAAACAAAATTACTATCACGAAAGTTACATTAAACGTCTATCATACTCGTAATCCCAAACGGTAGAACACAGATAGTGTTCAACGTTTAAGAAAGATAGACGACAAGTTGCGGTGAAACATTGTTCACTGTATGAATACCTTTCTCTTACGTTACGACCTTTTCGGGCTTTTTTGTTGGGATTAGTTTTACCAAGGATATCATATTTCTACACCATGTGTTATATATACAGTAATATAATTTAATCTTAATATTGACACAACATTACAAATTCTACAACAGGGCTTCATAATGTAGTTACCATATAGGGAAAGTAGTGTATGGCTAAATTGGTATGTACATTTACTCCGTATTGCGACAATAATGGCATACAGCTACTACAACAAATTGCGTTAAGGCATTCAATTGAAAATATTGTTCAAGGTATTCAGAATAATAATATACGGATTATTGTAATCTTTTAATTGCGTAGTTTCTTTCAATTATGAAACCAACGCTCAAAAGACTTAATATCATATATTGACCATTGAACATCGAAATAAAATATTGTGTTATAGGATATGTTTTGCGTTATGCTTTAATAAAGACTTTTCTTATGTAAGTTCAGAATTATTTAGTTCATAAACTTCACACTATTCGTAGATATTTTTTTAGAAAAAAAGTATTTGTTTCAAGACTACGATACAGAAAAAGAGAGCAAAAAACTGATTGAGCTTTTGAAACTGAGGATTTGTTTCTTCTAAATCAATACTATCGCTACAACAAGACCACCTTAACAAATAGTTCTTAAACAGAAAAAATATATCTTATTGAAATCATATCGATAAAATACTTGCAACCATTTGTAGTTAATTCTCGTCAAAGCTTAGCTTACAAACAACGATAAAATGAAGTTTCTTGATTTATAAAGTATTTTTTAAAAGGATATAGGGAGAGCAATATTTGTTCTTATCCAGTTTTTACAATAAATCACCAACGAAAATATAAAGCAAACAAAATTTTGTACACGGTATTGGAGCGGTTCATTCAAAGCTTTTGGGATTAAAATCGGTTTTGGAGCTACCTGAAGCCAGCAATTTAATAGTTAATGTAAAAATGCATTAACATTTTCTCAAACACACTTTTAACGTTAAAACATTTAATGTTGAAAGAAACTATAGTGATTTGAAATTGTAAGCTGGGCCAATATAGGATGTATAAGTACAAATATGCCCACTGGAATACCACATGGGGAGATAATTAAAATTCCTTAAAATCGGCATTTAATATATAAACCTTTTTATATGATAAAGTATATTCACATACATAAATAACCCCGTGTCTTACTAACTGCAGACGTATGTTCTTCAAAGTTTTTTTTTATATCCGTCGATGTAAAGTCTGCCTCTCCTCAGTCATTAATTCATGCTCTGTACGACATTTCTTATTATGTTTAAATCATATCATTATATGAAAATTTTATCAAACAGTTATCATTTTATCTTTCGATATTTGCTATTTATTGAACACTGTTTGCCACCACAACCCTCACTACATCTACCGCAACCGCCCACGCTGCAACCACCAACCCTACCATTATAAAATGTGTAATCGTATTTACATATTAGTATTTACATTTGATTATTTTTTTACCCACATAATTTATGTACTGTTTTACTTTTCAGCGAGACGTTCTTTTATAACTTCTTGAAAATGAATTGATCGCACGATATGTTCTTTTATTGTAAAATAATGTTTAAAAAAAATCAAAGTGATAACAATAAATGATAAATAAATCGCTCTTTTATATAAAAATACAATTACGTTTCATCAATAAGTTCCTATATAACTTTTTAAAATGAATTGCACGCATTAAATAGTATTATGTTGTTCAGGAATGGATTGTAGAAACGTATTTGTTATGTCAAAGGAATAATATTAAATGATTTTTAAATTGCTACTTTATTTCCAAATACAAATGTAAAATTAATCAAAGGATTGCAATAATGATTTGCAAACCAGCGTTTTCAGACTTAAGAAACGAACACAATTATTTGTTATTATATTAACAATTACAGACTGATTTTATAAAAGGATTAATTTCGGTTCAAATCGTATTAACCTGACATTAAAACCATAAAGCAAACATACAAAATCCCACATTTAAAAATGAAAACGAATTTTATTTTCTTTCACTTTCTCTCTTTGCGAACTTTTGTCCAAAAAGAGATTAGCTTGAGAACACATTATCATTTGAAAAGGTAATCATTTGAAATTATTAAGAAATTGTTTAAATAACGTAATGTCGTCTTTGAGCTGGCCTATATGTGGGACACATTTGATTGTGTTTCGAAATAGTCCACCCTCGCAATATTCTGATACAAAAGGGCTAATAGGATTATTGGACACGTTTAAGTACAAACATAAACTGCCATTATCATACTTATTGATGTCGGCGATTATTTCCAAATACAGCTTGTTATGCATAAATAACATGGTAGCAACCTTAATCCAAATTGATATTCCACTATACAGTAATAAATAAGCTCACCAAATATTTATTAGTATCAGACATGTAGACGAACGGTCACATATAATATACCGTAGAAACCCTCTAAACCGGATCCTCTCTATACCGGAATCCTCTCTAAACCGGACAAATTGTCCGGTCCCAATTTTTTTTCCTATAAAACCATGCGTAAAATATCTCCCCAAGACCGGAATCCCCTCAATTCCTAACTATGTTTCAAACAAACAAACAACAACACTGTTGTGCGATTTGCGAGAGACGCATATATTTTGGCCGCATGTGCACAGAGTTTCAAGACAATCTTGATTTTCATAAAGCAGGTACAGTAATACGAAATTACAAGTATAATTGATGCGCATTTTCATCATGCGCATAAATGTATGCTCAGGTAAAATCTGTAGTAAATATTCAGTTAATTGTGTTTAAAATTAAACCGCATTACGATAAAGCATCAACTACAGATTTAACCATATATTCGTCACAAGAATGGTAGCCGCCCACGAACAACTCCCTTTTATGGTGGGTTTATTCCCTACCTAGGAAGAAACGTGGGGCACGTAGCAATGCACTTAGACCATTCTTCAGAATATCGGAATTACGGCCTTTATCCGAGCATATACATAACATAAAAAATATAATAAAACAATTATGGATATACAATATATACATAAAAATGTACTCATACAAAACATGAATTTGAATATGATCTTGCCACGTTGACGCCTTCGCTAGAACTGATTTCTATCGCTATTTATTTCTATAAATAACAATACAAAAAACAAACTCGCAAAACCGGTTTGTTTTCTCATGTCCGTCAGGACAAAAGTACTCCGCTATACGATGTAACGCGGAGTACTATAATTCCGAATACCGGTCATTCTTTGGATGAAAATTAGGTTATTCCATACGTAATTGTACCTCTCTAAACCGCTCAGGGTTGGTTTATCGCACCTCAGACCTAGTGTCAACAAGTTGTGTATAGCGGATTAAAGACGCGTGAAATTGATAAAGGTGGTCGAAAAATTTGCAAACAGTAAATATCGCAAAACAATTTAAAGATACCAATCTCTTGCACGACGGTCACATTACATTCACCTCTGTGTTAGGCTCAGAACCATTGTGTCACACCGGTCTTTACTGACCTGTGTGAATGCGCGCTAAGCATTGTGGGAAACGGACTTTTTTCCATCATGGCGTTGGTAAACATAATAAACACGGAAGTGAAAAATGGTAATTAATTATTATCAAAAACAGGCCCCATCAAACCGGGCCAGCTGTAATATATAGTTGGATGCAGTTTGTGCTTCAAAAGGAGCCACTTTTCATGTCAGTCTATTGTTTGTAAGAATCACTAAACACGTAACTTAGACTAACTAAACATGTTGCAAGACTGTATCTTCGAAATAGTTAATAAATCTAAGTCATAAATAAATATTTATAATTAAATACCTGCTGAAATTTGAGAACGTAAACGATTTAAAATAATCGCTGTGAACATTGCAAGGAATCTTACATGTAGTCCTCATGTGTGAGAGGATTAGTCAGGGATAAAATAAAATGGAGTTCGAAGGATCTAACATTTTGAGGAAGACGTCATGGTATCTTGGACATTTGGCACTTTCATATATTTATTTAGTAGATACTGAAAATGCTGAATGTGCTAATTGCAACATCAAAGACAAGCAGGTGAGATTTTTACAGCTTTTTTTTTCTTGACATAATATTGTATGTTTTCCATTTAATTTATATGCCAGTGTTTTTTTTCACCATTTTGGGAATGGTTTCCGGTCATTTCCCCCCCCCCCCCCCAGACGTTTCCTCCCCAAGACGTTTCCCCGCAAAGACAATTCCTCCCCAGACGTTTCCCCCCCCCCCCATTTTAGTTTTAGTGCAGATGTTCCCCCCCCCCCCCAATAAATTTATAATTGTTCGGTTGAAGTACAATCTTTGTTTATTATCAAAATTATTATTTTGTTTATGAAGTCTTTAATTAACTTTTAATATCTATGAAGCAGCTTGTATGGTTTTTTGGTTTTAGAATTGTTTTTTGGAGGGTTTAACTGTGTAATGATTGCATGTAAATCATTAGTAAGTGCATGTTGGTGTACTAGTGGAATACATGGAATATCCTCAAAATCTTACTGAGTATCTTATACATGTTGCTCAACACAAATGCAACCAAGAATAATGTGTAATCAAGACCCGTTTTGAATACACAATTAACACCTTATTTCAGTTTGAGTGAACCTGGGCAGGGTTGTGCAAATGCAGTGTTTGTTGTTTTTTATCCAATTAAATATGGTCAATTGGTGAAATGAAAATGGTAAAATCAAATTAAAATTAATTTCGACACTGTTTTCCTTGTAACAGATAAATATGATAAATAAATATTTACTTTGTAACTGTCAACATTTTTTTCATGCATTCATATGTTTATTATCAAATTATTGGATGTCACTGATATTTTATTTTTTACTAATAACTCATTTAGACTAAATAAAACAGAATTGAACTTTCCGTGCACATTATTTCATTATTAATAATATAATTTATTAGCAAATGTAATAAAAACTTATTGATATAAGAAACACAAAACACAATTACCTGTTTTTATTAAATGAATTTGTGGAATTTAAGGAAAAATTAATAACTTATGAATTAAAAAAAAGGTAAATTTAAAGCAATTTATTAATAATAATTAAAACAGTGATAAACTACATAAAAATGTTTTTGTATGATAATGTACTAATCTCATCTTATGAATGACTATCCCCCTTCAAAGATGTCACCTAATCTCATCAATGATGATTAATGGGCCTGTATATTGCACCATAAGTACCCCTTTATACAATAGCTGTTATCTTGTTATATACACTTGCTAATCCAATTAACGCTTGTATATTGCACCATAAGTGCCTGATATATTGTTCAATGGTAGGTGTGTGTTGTTATCTAATATTAGTGAAAACATAACTTTCCTATTATTTGCCTGGTTCTGAAAATATTTTCATCGTTGAGTTTCCTTTAATTTTTAAAGAATATTTTTGAGAGGTAACACCTGAGTACTACAAATCAATGTAAAATGTTCATACTAGCTGTATTGGGACATTATAATTTAAATGTTACAAAACAATTTTATTTACTTGTCTCAAAATAAATATCCCAATATGATATTTATTTAGTCAAAATAATTTGTGTTTCAGTTAAAACTTGGATATAGTTATTATTCTTCATTAAAAATCACAACTATTCCACTTTAAATGACCATCAAAGCTGTGTTTTTACTCAATTTTTCAAGGATCTCAATAAATGAAAGAAACAATACAGGTACTTATAAAAACAATTCTAATTAGATCTATTTAATTGGTAAAATTTGTTTGAGGCTTCCCTAAAAACAACCATAATAAATCATTTCACTGATCTATTGATATATCTATTTAATAGGCAGAATGACAAACAGAACTAGTGTGGTTTCTAGGGTCATAAATCTGGTCCCTAAGCCTTAATTGGTAATAATATGCATGCAGTGTTATGTCTCTGAAAGTGACAATGAAGCAAATCTGCCCTTAGGCTATTTCATTTCACTCACACAAAAGGAGATAACTTGCTATTAATTTAATAGTTACTTCTAACTTGTCTCCTTTCTGTATTAAGAGGGTTTTCACATTTTAAAGTTCAATTGGTCTTCAAAAGAATAAGCAATAAAAGTTCTTGATTTTGCCAACAAATAATGTTTACCAATTGTGGGTCTACTCTACTTTCTTTTAATAATTATTTCTAATTCTGTTTTTTTTAATTTTTATATCAATGGAAATTGAAATATTTTTTCACTATTTTGTTTAAAAAGTACTTTAAGAAATCCAGGCAAGAATACATGACAAGTAAGGGTTGTGTCAAGAAGGTGCCATTTAAGGCCCTATTATCAGTTTTGGATGCCCTAACCTGTATAGGTGAGAAGACTGTGAGAAGACTGGGGACGTGGGGCATGAGGAACAACTAATACACAGTAATTGACAGGTTCGTGTTGAATAAAGCACAGAATTTTCTGAGCATTCATGATTCATTAGAATTGAAAAAAAATTCAATCAACCAGAAAAATCCAGTTGACCAACTTTGACTTATTTGCATGAACAGGTATAAAATAGTGGGTATTAATATCTTAAGACATTATTGGCAACATGTCTGTTTAATTTATATTATCAATATTGTTAATAAAGCATGGAATATTAATCAAAATTGGGGGTAAAGTTCAATCGACCAGTATTGACCAGTAATGACAAATTTGGGAGTATTGACCGGGGCGGTTTTAACCAGTAAAAACCGCCGGTTAAAACCGGGGGCGGTCGATTGGTGCCAACCCTGGGTGTACTAAAGGAATACTAGAGGAATACATGGGATATTCTCAAAATCTTACACATGTTGTTTTTAATATAATTAAATAGGATCAATTGATGAATTAATTCAGTTTGTGTAAACTTGGGCTGGGTTGTGGAACTATAGTTATTTGTTGTTATACAATTAAATAGGGTACTATGTAACTGTCAAAAAAAACATATGCATTCACACGCATATAATTCAATTATTGGATGTCACTGATAATTTCAATTTTACTAGTAGGTAATTAAGACTAATTAAAACAGAATGGGACTTTCCTCGCAAAGTATTTCATTATTAATAATATAATACTATAATTAGCTAATGTAATCAAAACATATTGATATTTTAATAATTTAACTCAATGATATTAATAATATTAAAATTTTCCCCAAAAAACTAGGGCAGGAAGATAGGAAGGATTTTTTTTGGAAAATCAACAGTGTTGTCAGTGTAAAATATTTGCAAAGCTTCTTCTGAGTTTGAACTTCAGTTTTGCATTTTGTGACCTGCAACATATTCTATGCTACTTTATTTCACTATGGTAAGTCATTAAAGTGTTATTTATTTTTCAACTATATAATGTGCTAATCTCATATAATGAATTACTACCCCATTTAAAAATGACACCTAATCTAAATTCATTAATACAATAGTTATAATTGTTTTATTGTAATTTGTAACATACTATTCCACTAAAAATGACCATCATAGAACATCAATGCCGTGCTTTTACTAAATTTTCAATGATTTAAATTATTTAAAGAAATAAATTTATCAGGCACTTATAAAAAATATATAATAAGGGTGTCAAAATTTAACAAACTGAACAAGTCAATTTGAACTTCTCTTGCAATGCAAATGGAGCCACTTGAAATATCAAATTGTTCCCATACTAGTCGGCAATATAACTATGACATTGTGTCTTTTCAAAACATGCATCAGACACACCTTCTGAAACTTTTTAAGCGGTTTTGAAAACGCTATTTCATTGCAAACTTTCGTCAATAAAGGATACATGTTGTTATACAACCGAAAGTGAAAGTTCTGTTTTTAAAAAAAATGAATAAAGAGCGAAATAGTTGAAAACTAACGAAAATTATAATTGATACTAACATAAGACCGTAAGACTGAACAAAATAATACTTAACTTTTAAATCATAACATGAATGTTTACTTACAAAGCAAATTCTTCATTCATCCGCGGACTTCTTTGTGTCGTAGTCATAAATGCCTCCAAATGGAGGTGCGTGATGCGTCTAAGTATAGAGGTGACAATAACGTTGTGACGTCACCATCTATGTATAGAATGGCTCAGAACGGACTATTGTTATGAAAGCGTCTCATTCATGTCATGATCATTCCAAGCGTTCATCATTGAGGTTACAGTATACTAAACAATCTCTTGCACGACGGTTACATTGCATTAACTGCATTAAAGAAAACCATCTCATAAAATGATATCTTATATCAGTCTTAATTAATTATTATAAAATTGATATGTTTTTTTATGTTAAGAAACCAACATACATAAATACGTCGAAACAATGCCTAACGTCACTCAATAAAAAATATGTACAATGGTTTACATTTGTGAAGTGCGTGGAATGATAACATCTGTGTAAATGGGCAATAAAATAGTTCCAAAGAGTTGCATTAAAACTCACAAGTTTTTGCACGATTTATCGTACATTTAAAAGTCATATTTCTTAATTAAATACATGCGATCTTAAATATTCACACAAATATACATTGTATGCGTTTGTTCGGTTTTAGCTATTTGGTAGACAAAATGGCGTGCTGAGCCTTATGCAGAGTTGTATGTGATGGCAAGGAACGACAACTCTGCGTGGAGATTGTAAAGATACTTGTCCTGTGATTTACATATCGATCAATAGAGGTGTTAATACTGATTATAATTACTCATAACAAACAAAGAGTTCTTTAGTGTGTTTTGTTTTTGATGTAGAAAGCCAATTCAGGCTATGATAAACAAGGTGGAGAAGACTATTATGCGTGGTAGATGTTTGAAAAAACAGGTCGTTTTTCACATGTTTTTCAGTGTAAAAAGGAACTAAATTAAACTAACAAATGCATACATATACCATTGTTTGTTTTTCAGGGTGCACTGTTTGATTTATGTTGTGCTTTCGAAACAACAGATTAAGTGACATGTATTGTTATAATGTGATGAAGTATGAATGAATGTTATATGTAAATAAATACAATTTGCTGAAAGTGTTTTTTTCCCCATATTAGACTATGTTATTGACCTTCTGAAAGTAGAATATTCAATGTCCCCTCAAAACCGGAATCCTCTCTAAACCGGAATTTCCTCTCGGTACCGGTGATGTCCGGTTTAGAGGGGTTCCACTGATACAATCAAAATTGGCAAAGAACCAGGCGAACTTGCTGCATGGGGTAATGTCTTCATTTTGAAAGAGTTAAGAGGGTACGTAAATAAATGTAGGCCCGTTCAATAATTACTTTCAATTTATTCACATTTAAACGAACACAAAACACATCAATTCTGTTTTCGTAATGTAATGGTCATTATGATCAGACGCCTTGATGGTGTCAAATTATATGGAAAAAAAATCGCCACACATTTGTTGCATTACGGCTCAGGATTCACATTCAAATGTCATGTAAATATGGTATTTTTAACAGCACCTTGGACCCTTATCATATATTGCATTATTTGTTGGTGTTCATAGTGCATCACGTGCTCGTTCTAAGTGCAAACCTAGCAAGCTCCTAGTTGATTGTTTGCATTAAGTTATATGTAAGAATGCTAAAGCCCGTATATGACTCGGAGTTTTGAACGCATTTCCAATTTTTAACATATTTTCAGATGTGTTTTTATATATTAAAATGTATGAGCAAGGGTGGTTTCGCGACGGCTTCACACTTCAAAGTATTCATAATTAGTTCAAAAAGCACATTGTTTTTGTTCAAAGAGCTTGTTGTGCCAGACTTTTACTCCACAGTCTATATTATATCATTTCATATTGCATGACGTGTTTGCCCATAGTACAAACATTGTTAGTGCATAGCGTAACGGTTTACCTTGATAATATATTGTTTATTCTTTTGATACTCGTATACGAAAAAAAGCCAGATCATTGTGCATTTGTTCAAGCGAAGAGATCTTACTTTGCTGGCTGATTCAATAATATTACAGTCATATAACGTCATTTAGTTAACTTACACAATTAAGTGGAAGGTGGTTAAACAGTATAAAGTGTACACTTTATGCAAGAAACATGCTATTGCCCTAAATGAATCAGAGGTAACGGATGATTCTCATTTTCCAATTATAGTTCAGCCATATTACTTAATTTAGTTAACATACTCACTACCAAGTGTAAACCCGTATGTATGTAGTTTGAAACTGTTCTAAATTAAGAAGAGGCATTGCCGGTTTTGCATTTTTCAATATAGTTTCAGTCCCTGACTGCCTTCATTTAACAAACACTCGCACGTTTCTATGTTAATTTGGTTAACCAGTGAACAAACCTAGGAGGGGATTGGACAACCCTCCTACTTTATCAAAGATTGTTGGAGAACGGAAGTGACTTTGATAACATTTGTAATATTTCTGGTCTTTTAATCAGCTGCGAAACCCTCAGAATTGTAGTATCGGTCCTTTGGCAGGCGACGCCTTTCAATCGTGAGCCTTATGCTTGTACGTTTATATGGCGAGAGAAGGCACTGTATGTAATATCATTTAAGCATACTACAGGAGACGCAAATTGTGTTATATCTTGTATGCATTTCACTGAATGTGCAGTTTTATCGCGGCCGCTATCAGATCTTATTGATTACACTGATAAAGTATTTTCTATGCGATAATAAAGCAAAAGACTTTGTAACGATTAACAAATTAAATAACCTTTGCATATGGCGAAGTGTCAAACGTTTCTTAATTTAAATTTTCTACTCATGTCGGGCCTCTGTCATGTCCTCCACTTTGACAGTCCAATCATGACATGGTTGACAGAAAACGAAGCGCATAACGCAAAAATTAATCCGCATACTAAATAAACCTGAGCTCCGGCGTGTGTGCTATATAATGGGCACCTTCCACACTCTGACATCAAACTTGGTCGAGACTTGAAACCACAACCATGAAGGCTACCCTGGTATTTTTGGGACTCGTACTGTGCGCTTTCCTGGTGGAATGCAAGCCCGTAGAGGAGCCCACAGGGAATCTGCTGAGGAAACGAATTTTTCCTAAAGTTGCTGGTACGTTGCCGTACTTTGTGTTGTTCATTTAAAATATAACCGATATGCTGATATGCCATTTTCATTTATTAATTGTGTTTGTAAAAACGAGATTTTTTCTAATGATAAACTTTTAAATAACTATATTTGTACCTAAACACACACTATAAAACCATATGCAATATCTGGATATTAAGATATCTTAAGATATTAAGAGCAGCGAAATTTAACCGTTCTTAAACTCTAGTGATACGAGAAACGCAGAGTGTTTAACGTTCATTATTATGATTTCGTCACTACTAAGTATATGAACAGAAATTTAAACATTCAAATATCATAAAAACGGTCTTTAGAGTCGGTACGTTTTGTGAGACAAGAACACGTTCTTTAATTATCGGCGAGCAAATGTTGTTCATTTGAGATAGTACACAATCGACAATACATTACATATTGAATCTTAATACGAAACACTGCAAATATACGTACTTGTTCACGTACCCAATAACCTAAATGTGGCCAGTTAAACCAATACGCATACTATATACTCAGTTGTAAATGAATTTGTATTTCGATCATTGACATTCATTTTAAGGTGTGCGTGTGTGGGGGGGGGGGGGGGGGGGGGGGGGGAGGTATCGAAGTAAATTAAAAATATTTGTTTGAACCATTCATGTCGCATATACATTTCATTCGAACCTTGTTGAAGGCTTTTACATTGTTTAAGAAATCGGGACTCGAAAAATCTGAGGTTGTAACCCCGAAAAACTGGGTTAAGCCGCCTATAACGTGGCGTCATTTTACTATGTTATAAGATGATGGTGTAAAAATTGTATTAATGATGTGTATTTCATAAATTATTTTAATTTTTAGCTGTTATACTTTTAAATAAATGTGTTTGTTCAAGCTAATCATTTAACATTATGCTTTATAATATTCGAGAAATAAGACCCACAAAATTAAGAAAACAACATCCATAGAAACAAACAAGTGTCAAATATATTCTTCAAAGGATACTGAATTCGATACTCGGAATGCCCTTGATCACTATCTCCAATAAGGCCAAGTAACAGAACAGTAAAGCATACAATAGAGAATGGTATTGTGATAATATATTATACGAAACTTACTTTGGTCTTACCGCGCGTTATTCAGAAGTTGGAATTAGACAGCACTCTTGGAAAAAGAGTGTTTTATCTACAATAAATTATATGCAGTTTCACATTTGGTATTAATTTATTTTTGCAATGTATTAATTAAATAGTCATGTGCATTAATACTTGCGTCACATCAATTGATTTTAAAACAAAAGTGGATATTAATTTTTTTTAATCATGAAAAAAGAGACCGTGTCCAACTGTCCATGCGTCCATGAACACAATTTAAAAATAAAGTTAACAAGATAAAAAAAATACAATAACCGTTCATGACAAAGATGGATAGATCCTTTCTTTACTTTAATTACAGACAGAACATTCCAATAAACATTCAGAACACGTAAAGAAATGTTTTGTTTCAGGAAATCGTCAAAATGATGTTCATTTGAGCCGCGTTCTGAAAAAACTGGACATAATGCATGTGCGTAAAGTTTCATCCCAGATTAGCCTATGCAGTCCGCACAGGCTAATCAGGGAATGCACTTTCCGCTTTGATGGTATTTTTAGTTTCAAGGAAGTCCCTCCTTACCGAAAATCAAGTTTAGGCGGAAAGTGTCGTCCCTGATTAGGGACTTACATGCATTATGCCCAGTTTTCTCAGAACACGACTCATTTTTATTTTCAAATCTTATTCAAATTCACAAATACACTATTTCAGGTACTCATTTTCAATACAAATATACAAAACAGTTGAGTATTATAGTTTTGAGGTTTCTATATTTATTGAACAAAAATTATAGGGGATATGTTCTGGTGTCGTTAGATCGTCTAATAATATTAACTATTTAGCATAGAATATAATATGTTAACGTTGAAATAAAAATCGATAATAAACAACCAACACATTCCTTTTTATTAAATGCTTCTGCCATGATTTAATTATCTTTTTTAATGAGTCCAGCGGGCGAATTTCGCTGGAATAATAACGAAATTATGTCAAAAAACGACGTCTTTTAAAACTACAGGAGAAACAAATTTCGTTAGTTTTCACAGTTAGTTTTCATGGTTTGAGACAGTGAATTGTCGCTTTTTATGAGTGATATTTCTCTAAAAAGCACTAAAAGGTATAAGATAAATTACAAAGAAATGATTTCATAAAACGTTGCGCATGATATCACACTTACTTTTATTATTTTTAGATCTTCGCCAACATGCAAGAGATTTAATCGATGACAGCGAAGATGAAAGTGAAGAAGAAAGCGAAGAAGAAAGCGAAGAAGAAAGCGAAGAAGAAACCGAAGAAGAAAGCGAAGAAGAAAGCGAAGAAGAAAGCGAAGAAGAAAGCGAAGAAGAAACCGAAGAAGAAACCGAAGAAGAAAGTGAAGAAGAAAGTGAAGAAGAAAGCGAAGAAGAAAGCGAAGATAGCGAAGATAGAAAGTAAAGAAGAAAGCGAAAAGAGCACACTTGAAAGCGGAGAAGAAACTGAAGAAAGTGAATGAAAAAGAATGGGGAGAGAAACTCACAAAAAGAAGGTATTGAAAACATTCCTAAACGCTTCATCAGTCGGATGACCATACGTAGCTATGAGTGACATTTTATATTGCTACTCTCGATATAGATTTATATTGTTTAAACAATGAGAACTATTGTGAATAGAACAAAACTATACCATCCGTTTAAAAAATTTCAAGTATTTTTATGTTAATTGACATACTTTATTTACCTCCTTCTTTGCAAGTTGAAATAAAACTATTTTACAGCAAGTTTTGTCATCTTAATCAAAATCTGAAGAAATTATTCTACGCGAGTAGAATCAGATAATATAAATGATATTTTACACCACCCTTAAAATAGCTTTGTTCGTATAAAGCTACATCAGAAAATGCTCAACTACATGCATTGCATAGTCATCGTCATAATTATATTGATATCACAATAAGTTGTTGTTTCATTAAACGTATGCGGCAGATTTGTAAAAACATTATATGAAATTATCCAGATAGAAGTAAAAGGGTGATGCACCTGATTTCTCCATACTTTGACCTAAAAGCCGTAGTCCACAAATACCTGAACATAATAAAATATGCCAGCATTACCCCTGACGGTTGTTTTTACGACGAAAGATTATAAATATGCATTAGAATAATGTACACAAGCTAGGAAAAAAATCCGACCATAATTGGGACTGCACCCGGGTTCTCATGGTTCGACCACTGACACCAACGAGACGCTATAAAAACTCCCCCTACTACAAACATCCTCTCTATTTTTTGACATTCCTCAACGAAGTTAATTCTGAAATGTCATATGTTGGACATCGTACAGACAAACAATCATATGTGAAATATTTATGTTGGGCGCCGATGTAACCCATTTAGAACAAATCCCCGATTACATTGGGAATTGAACCCGGATTATTCCGTCTACAAGACATACACCTCAGCGTCGCTATGCTACACAGAAATGCAGTTTAACCCTGACCGCACTACAACCATAACAATTTAGAGAGGGTGGAGTTGATTGTTAATTGTTGATAGAGCCTCTGCACATGCATTATTGGTTCATGCACATGATGTAAATAACGTAAAAATGAAACATTTGTACAAAGCGATCAGTAAAGTAGCACTTAATTCGAGCAACAAACTTTCAAATAAAAAAATAATTAAATGCATGTCTTACAAATTAAATGTTTAAGTGAAATCAACGCCGTTCGTTTTCCTATAGTCGGTGCCTTTTTTCCAATCACTATTGATTGTTCGACGGACAACGAATGTTCTATTTTGGTAATTAAATCTCGCTGTGATGACTCCTGCTTGTGTAACTTTATGCGTATGTGCCAGTAATGTTCATTATGACCAATACGTTTAAGATGATAATGGTGATAGGGATGGTTGTGATGATGATCATTTGTCGTTTTTAGAAGGTTTATTGAGAGGTTCTCTTTGAATTTGATTAACCCGTTTATGCCTAGTGGACTCTCCCATCCTTCTAAATTTGATCAATTTGTTTCCAAATTAGGGATGTCTAGTATATTTATTTCTATATTTAGAATATTTCTTACAGAAATTCCTTCACGCAAACAGCGCAGACCCTGATGAGACGCCGCATCATGCGGCGTCTCATATGGGTCTACGATGTTTGCCAATGCCTTTGTTCTAGACGCTAGGCATATATGGCTTAAAATCGTTGCGGTCAAGCCCCATATATATTTTATATATAAAACATCCAAACATATTCTTTCCCTAAACCGCAAGGCTCAGATTTTATGTACTTGATGTGTTACGTCGTATCGTTGTTCTCTACACATTATGTTCACATTATGAACTATGGGGTCAAAACTTGCCACTACCTAGGCGTCACATCATTTACATATTTTGATATCGTAACATAACTTAACACATATCTAACACGAAAATGTCCACATTTGTTCGTGTTAGTATGTTAGTCTTAACGTCGCCACCCACTTAATGTTTACATCTCACGCCCCTGTTGTTACAAGTAGCCCCAAATATTGTACAGCGAGTAATATGCCACTAAATTTCATTATTTTCAGCTGGGCGTTCAATGGTGTTCAGGACCCAGTTGTTTACGAAATACGATATGCAAACATGAGAATTAATGATGTTCAGCTAGAGCTATATTGTCTGATTTGCATTGATTGCTAACCAAGAAAATATATACATCTTTCACGAGTGTTAAAGCGTTTCCTTTTACTTGAAACATTTCATATACCTCGCTTGTTTCTTTAGTCTCCTTCAACGTAAAATAAGACGATTGTGTATGGAAATCTAGGTAGTTTCACTTCATACACAGATATGTATCAGTATAACGTCAACCACTATATTGTTGAAAGCCTCTGGGCAGTTTACACTACATTAGAATAATGGTTGATGACAGCTTACAACATGTTAACTAAAAATAAATCGATTACTCATGTTTGATTTTATTACGCAAAAATAAAATATATATTTATATTTTATGAATAAATCAACTGCAATAAAAATTAATAAATTTAAAACAAATAATTGTTTGTTAATTATAGGAAACGGCGTGTAATGTCCAAGAACTGAAAAATGGCATATTCAAATGAACTTAGATTTATTTTCACTCACAACCTTCATCTTAATTATTTGACTCTCACATTCAAACTCGGCCTTCATGTTGTTGACATTGATCTGGTATGATTACACGCAAGTCAACACAGGCAAATCAGTAAAGAAGTTCATGACTTTTGAACCGAACGTAATGAATGTATCAATGCAAATCCAACTGACGACAATTTATATCTTTAGGTTTTCTGCAATTTTAAACTATATATTCTATATATAACTTATTATATATTATTTTAGCAAACGCAATAGAAATAACTCGCATTAACGGTTATTTTGTAAATCAATGAATAGGGCCATTAAATGCAGAATATAACAAGACTAAAACATAAGTTTTACTGCATCAACAAGCCCACAAAATTGTGCAATATATGCAAAAGGCAAGATGCGTGCAAAAGCAATAAACACTTAGAGTAAAACCTTAAGACCTGTATCCATGAGATGATTTATATGTGTGATGAAGTTACTTCCAACCAAAATCGCCGAGATTTGTTAACGCTTGAACAGCACATAATTACCCAATATTATTGTTTATGTGGATGAATATATTAATAATGGAAATACAAAACAATATGAATTGTATTTTTTATGAATGCGTTTGTTTTTCAGATTTGACTCTGACAATTTAGATATATTTAGTATTATATACTTATAAATATATACATACGTGTACAATGTATGAGTTATTCTAAGAAGTTACCTTTTAAATTAAATTGTCCCTATAATTAGAAAACCGTGAAGAATATACACAATGATACAAAGAGACACATTTACACCAGTGATAACTTAATAACTAATTCATGCTGTATACATATATAAAGTGTTAAACATATGGACAGAACAAATGTAAGAAGTACATTTTCCCAAACTTAAGTTTGGACGAATATCGCGTCAGATTATTTAGATGAAAGCTGAATGTTGTTCTTTCTCAACGGAAATAAGCCTACATTGGCTCGACTGGCGAAATAAACCAATTACGTCTTTTTGTTTTTGTTTGTAAGCGTCAACTAAAGTTTGTACGAGTTTTACGTGCGTATGAACAAATCTTTAACGTGTGTTAGCACTGTGAAGTTATTTGATTAAAAAGCCAGGGACAAGTGTGCACTGCGCACAACAATGCATACATTTGATTTGAACAAAGGATCAACATCGCTAAGGTACAGATGATACTGCTGTGACTAATGCATGCTTTTGTATTTCTTTACCGCGACTTGGTGACTCTTTCTAACGACATAGTGTGGCATAAAAATGACTTTCCAACTTAGTACGTCGGGGATTGGTTTAGTAAGCGAAACGAAAACGCAAACGCGTTCAAACTGCATAGGAAGTTGTTGGTAGGAATCATTAAAAAAAATCGCACCGTAGCACACTTGTTTTTAATTTCATATCATCAAAGTAAAAAAAAAAGAATGAGTAAAGCATTTAGAATAAACAGTTTATTTATTGTGTGCAATTCAAATTAAGCAATATGTATGCAATGCACATGGAGCAATATGTATGTTCAATTTAAGTTATTTTATTTTCATAAATTACTTTTAGCAGATCGATGTTGAAAATAAAAATGCGGTGTGTTTGAAATCATGAGCAACCCTGTATATAATTGAATGTGTCTCTATCCGAGATACTGGTTTATCGATAACGTAAGAAAGCTCTTTGAACATCCTTTGCAAATATAAACTATTTCAAATGCCAGAACTGTTAAATTAGCTCATACACCGAACAAACATAAACATGTCAGGTTAAGTCAGTTCACCAATATATTAATATGAATTAAATGTTCTCACTGTAACGGAATTATACCAATTATTAGATTTGTCGATGTGTTGTATTTCAGCTGAACTCTGAAATAATAGGGCCTCATGCATGATAGTAAAGTATCTTCCAAGATTATCAAATGCAGTCCGCATAGACAAATCTTTGACAACACGTTCAGCTCGTATGGATTTGTTCGTTTAAGTGAAGCCTTTTCTGTCGCAGATGTGTTTATTCATAAACGATACACTAGGTGAGCACTACAATTTCATTTGCAAACATTATTTGATAAAATGTGGAACCATTTTAACCGTCATAGTGTTTACGCGTAAATTGCTATATGGATTTTGTATCTATGCGTTAAACCATTAGGAAATCAAATCCTCGTTTGCCTATAACTTTTTTGTTCATTTTATATTAAGTAACATATGGTGATTTTTTTTACCCTTGTCAACAAACTAACACGTGTCTCACAACAGCATACTAACAAATACACTTTGATCTGTGATAAGTGGAATAGGAAAGGCTCAGTTACAAAACTACACACACAACACAAGTCACAGATATTAAAGATATAAAGCAGGATACAAAAATGAGCGCGGAAACGTTGCATTGGTGCAGATTCAATTTTTAGGATTAATTCATTTGATAAACTCTTGTGTAAAATATATTCTTATAACGGTAATTCGTTGCGCTATTTATTCTGGTAGAAACGCATTTATCGTCGCATTCGGTCACACGTAGTCAGTTTTTGACATTTCAAACACAAGATTAAATTTCCCATAAAAACATTTAAAAGCACATCTGCATTTCACCAAGTCCTGTTTATTGCAATAATGTGAACGTTATTACATTTACCTAATTCATTTGAACAGTAAAACAGGTTTTGTCGTACAAAAAATAACTAATAGCACACTTTTAATGAAATACCACAAACTGCGTTTGCAATGACGTTAACTTAGTGTGTAATTATTGCCGAGCATGTTCAGACGGGTTTTTGTATTATAAGAACGTTAAAGAAATATCGTGTTGCTACGTGAATACTAACATTTTTTTTTTGCAGCTACAGGAACATCAATTAACGTTTACTTTGATCGTCTTTTCAACATCCGTTGATTTCAAACATCTTACATCAATCATTATTATACTAATGACGTTGATATATAAGTCTAACGAATCTTTGATATATTTTATAAAACACATTCTGTTAATTTATCTCCTCATTCGTTGTTAAGTTTATGCTACAAATGAGTATGCAAAGCCTCGTAACAATTGTCATGTAACAGCTTATAACATATCGTTTATTCTTATGAGTTTATTCTTATGATGGAAATTAATAAGGGGATATTTCAATAATATGTTTATGCAATGTTAAGATGAAGTTTGAGAATTTAATAATACATCTTGGGAGGTATTTGCATAAACTAAGACCTGATTTAACACTTATGTCAATTAAGAACACAAATACGTTTACACCCAGGGTGGGGTATAATTGGGATCAATAAAATGAAAAGTCATTTAGATAAAAGAATCAAAGGACCATATACTTCACAATCAGTTTCAATTAACGAAAGGGTCAGCATATAGACATGAGATTTGTATTACTTCACATAGTTATTGAAATAGCATTGATAAATGGGTCATCGGAAAGTCTTAATTGCATTGGTTACATAAAATATTGCACCGACAAACACAACAGTAAAACTTAAAATCAATATAAAGTAATTGGATTTTAATGCATTTGGCAAGCAAATAAATACATTCTAATAAGTCAACAAATCCGTAATAAGCCCGGACCTTGGTGACCAATGGAAATTACAAGTAGATTTTATGTAAATTAACCTGCTAAATTGCTAATTTATTCTGCTGCAAAACATGAGAACCTTGGTTTGGAGCAGAGAAACTTTTCTGTTTTGTCTCATACTGTGTACTATATTTTCATCACCCAATGATAATAACATTATTTAAATAACTGTATCTGGTAGACTGTTTACGACTGGCATTTTCAAATTTCCGTTTAGAAGAAAACAATAATCATACAGTAACTTTTCATAGAACAAATTATAACAAAGTTTTGTTATCAGAATGTGTATATTTTAGTTTCAATTTACCATGTGTGTGCAGATTTTGTATCATTTCAAAAGGTCTCCGAGTTAAACAAAATTGGTGCGAGTTTAACACAAAAATTGTACAAATTATCCGGAGAAGTGGTTTCCAGTAAACCAAAATAGGTCACATTTTTACCACAGTAAGAGTCAATTAGGATAAAAGTTTACGGGAATCTGTATAGTTCAGGCGTTAATGCATGTTCGTTTCCTGTTTCACTAAACATTTGGAAGGATAATACCAAAATATAAATCCAGTCATGATACTTCAAATGTTATTTATTGAATACAGATTCATTTAAATCTTTTAAACATCTTTACCAGTTGTGTTCATATTAATGAAATCAACATTAACAACTTATGGAATCGCATATGCGAAATATCTTCCATAAATTCGTAGAAAGAGGTTTTCAAAACATGCACATTATCATTTCAGAATATCGAGGTATTCTTAAAATACTGGTATACAATCATTAACAGTATATTGTGGGTTATATTAAACTAAACAATGAAACGGTTTGCAGTGCTGTGATACCATTCTATATCAGTACATAATTTGTGTAAAAACATTAAAGTGAATTAGTAAATTTTATTCTTGTAAAGTTATTATACATAGGCACATGATTGACCAAAACGATAAGATATACAAATAACCAATGCAAGGGAGTTCACCGCTTTTAAAACGAAGAATGAAACTTTACGCAGCTGTCTCCCATATTTATCTAACGACAATAAAAATAAACTTTAAAGTCTTAAATATGTGTAACAGATAGTTTTTATAAAATAATGAATGAAGTTTATTTAATAAATATTTATCTATACGGTGTGGTGTTGTGTTATTTTTACCCAAAAAATAGAAAATTCCGTCAGAAAACAGCATAAACTGGATGAACAGTAAACATTTCAACAAAATAAAACTACTTAGAAATATTGCAAGAAATTGTTTGATATTACAGCATGTAAAGAAATCACTGTGCTTCAATTACTGAAAATTTGATAGTATTCAATTTTATTATTGACATCTGATGAATTGACCGAAACGTTGAGTGAATAGATATTGAAAAACAATAAAGTTGTTTCTCTGTTTTATAAAATTATTTATAGTATTCCATGAAATATAAACGAAGATAGAGCATGTTTTAATAGGTGGTTTTCATGAAGTTGCGGATACTTCGATTTCCGATATAAGGCACTTCGGATAACAGAGACTTTCAACAAATTGGGCACTCTGATAACCGAGTTTTATCTTCTACCTGAAATGCATTTATGTATATTATGGCTATTCTTACCAAACATTTTGAAGTACGAATCAATTTGCATTGTCAAGCCCGACACATTGGGAAACTATGCATAACAAAATTACATACACATGTTAAATATAACCAATGGCGTTGTTCGTTTTCAAAAGTCTTGATAATATTAATTTATCTAATTAATATTATAAATGCCAATTTTAAATAAGATTTAAATGCTTATTTCTGAAGTAATATATTTCAAGTGAAGACCGAAATACATTGTCTAAGTAATCAACTTGTTTTTAAGTGGTAAATTGAGATTAAGAGAATTGAAAATACAACGGATCATGTTGATCATCACTACTGTGTTCAATTGAACTTATATGAGGGGAGCAAGGGATCTTAAAGCGGCCAATACACCTCATAAACTCCTTTGTCATTGGTGCTCATTAGAATCGTATCATGAAGACGATACTGATGCGTAGCCACAAAAAGAGATTGTAAAACACCCTTTATATTGAGCTCTTCTTATAGGAAGCACTTTACTTTACACTTCCCTTTCCCTTTTATTATCATATTCCAAAGGGATATGAACATGTTTCGGTAATCTGTTTTTAATTTACGTCAGTACATACATTTTTATCTATTGCCTGTTGTTCGCAATCAAGCAGGAAGTGTTGCAGTGTCTCATCACCATTTCCACAGATCAGACATGTTGGACTGACCTTGACTTTGTTATATTGGGCTGTATTGGACTGGAGGATATATGTTCATGTTATTACTCTTGCCTTGATCTCAGCTTTTCGAACATCATGCTCCACTGGGAGAACCGACTTCCAGATGTTATGTGCTACTTTTGTAGGGTTGTCCTGTATTTGTATGTTCCTAAGTGTAGATTTATGTTCAATTTCTTCAGACCACTTCTGATGCCAATATTGATTGATGGCTTTTTCTATTAGGGTTTTCCATTTGGGTTTTTCAATCGAATGCTCAAAAACGTATCTGACGTTTAGGAGATTGTACTTTTCAAGAGCCTTCCTGGAGACTGAAGCTAATGAATGGCCATGATAATTTGTCTTGAAAGTATGTTGTACTCTTCTGAGCCTTTGAGTCTAGAAATATTGGTGAAGAGACGGAGTCTTGGCCTATCTATAATTGATTCAATAAGTTCACTGCCTAGGAGTAAATGTACTTCTGCAGTCGCAATACGTGCTGGTAGGCCTTGGAAGTGCTTAAACATACTCCTGTGTTGTCTGTCGAGCTTTTCTATATCCCCTGTGGTGACCTTTAAGATTTCGACCCCATACAAGGCTCTTGGCATTGCATAGGTGTTCCATAATTTGAGAGCAACAACTGGGGAGAAACCTTTTATTGCATTTAACCCGGGACCAATAAGTGCATATATGGTCTGCCTTTCGGTTTTAAGGTGATCGTCCGTATTGAGGTTGTTCTTTGGTGTTCTTATGATTCCTAGGTGTTTTACTTCAGTAGAGTGTTTTACATGTGCGCCATTTAGATAGATAGAGCCAGGGGAGTTTCCTTTAATTGTATGTATCTCTGATTCTTCTGGATTTATAGCCACTTTATCCTTACTTATGCAAAAATTAACTATGTCAAGCATGGATTGTAGGTCTGATTTGGATGTCGCTTATAGTGCCGTGTCATCTGCACATGTAGGCGCTGCTACTCTCGTTTTTCCTAAGTTTGCCACAAGGTTACTTCTGGTTAAAGAGTCTAACGTGCTGTTGTGGTAGCAAGTATATAAGGTTGTTGATAACTTTGCTCCTTGCTAGGTGCCTTGATGTAGAAGAAACTTTTCAGATAGTAAATTGTCCTATTTCACTTTAACTGAGGTATTTTTGTACAGATTTCGAAGCAGGATCCATAGGTGACCTTGTATTCCAATGTAGTACAGCTTGTTAAACATAATGTTGTGGTCTACAGTGTCAAATGCCTTCTGAGCATCTAGGCTAGCGAGGTACAGGTTGTCTGATGAATTGGTTATGTAAATGGTCTCTGATATGATTAATGCCGCATTCATTGAGGAGCTATTTGCAGAAAAGCCTCTTTGCATAGGATTTTGCTGACTGTCAAAAATTGCATCGATTCTGTTTTTATGTATACTTTCAAGAATTTTCATGATGGTGTTTGTTACTACGATACCCCTATAGTTCCTTGGATTAGTTTTTGATTTCCCTTTTTGTGGACTGGGGTCAACGATCCTTTTTTCAGTTCGTCCGGTACATTTAACTCCATGAATATGGTATTTATAATGTAAGTTATAATTGATGTCAGTTCATTTTAAGCTTTCTTTATAGCTTCTTCAATTTCTTTATTGCTCACTTTCTCCAATGGTTTTCCACTTTGTATTTCATTTTTGTATATTATGTTATTTTGAAGGTGTATATTATCATTTAGGTCTTCTAATATGTACGGGGTTGCTAAAGTTTCAAAATGGTTTTTCCATATAGATAATATCTCGTTTGGCTGTGAATATTCGTTGCCATCGATCACTAATGTAGTACTTCCATGGTCATTTACCACTTTTCTCTGTGCATTTACCATCTCATGGAAGGTCTTCTGAACCCTTTCAGATGCTTGCATTAATTTGTTAACACGCTTCCTAGTGACATCTGCATGTGCACGTCTCTGTAAACTGCGAAGTTTTGTCTTTTCACTTTTCATCAACCGCTTTGATTCTTCACATTGTCTACCCGTATCTTTCCATTTCTTAAACAGTTCTTTACACTTCTTGGATGATTTACCAATGTCTCTGTTCCACATACTTCGTCCAGCTGTTTTAAGTCTTTTCAGTTTTCTGTAATTAGGAATTGATTTTTTAGCTGCATGATGGAATATATTTATCATTTTGTTTATACGTTCATTTGTATTTTCAGATTTCACTTGGTCAACTTTTGCGTTTACTTCACTTTGATATGTTTTAAGGTTAAATTGTTCCTATTTAGTTTTGGAGAACACTTTCTTCCTATTGGGTAGTTTATTGGTCTTCTTTGTTTTCAGTTGAATTCTGATAGATATTAGCGTATGATCTGACGTATTAAGCGCATGTAGGTCCTCGGTACGTGTTTTTGTTTCACTACCTCGTTTATCTCTTGATCAACCAGGAAGTAGTCAATTTGTGAGGTATATCTGCCATTATGATGAAAGAATGTGTCCGTCTGGGTGTTACACACCTTTAAAGAGTGTTCTGTAATGAAGTTTTGGAGACTTACACCCCGTGGACGTGATCTATATATGGATGCATTCATGTCACCGGCAATCAGTATGTTGTGGGTTGGGCTATACTTTTCAACAACCTCTGTTACCTGGTCCAGCATGTCCTTATACTCTTCATCTCCTGGTATTACTGCTGATGGCATGTATACATTAATCAATAGGATTGGTTTACCATCTGTGGTGATTTAGATAGTATTTAGTCTAGTTCTTTGAATGTCTATATTTTCTACAAATGGTTCGAAAGACTTCCTGTATAAAATACATATCAGTAAGCATATATTTTGTTACAGGCGTGTGTTGGATTTGCATAATCATTAAATGTTTTGTAATTATTTGCAAATGTTCGTATAACTTGGGGACGTCTTTATGAAACGTCAATAACCGAATCACGTGGACCATTACCAGATAACGTCTGCAAAGTTCAGCACTCAAACCCAATGTATCCCTATCGGGTGTTGAACGCTGGGCATCTGAATCTTTTTCTATCATAGAATAACTTAATTCCAAGGCACGTTTGCTATTTTGTTTTCGCGTTAATCATGTCAGTTTCGTCTTACATGAAATCAACACGAGAGGTAGTAGTTACGGGTGATAAGTTCAAACTCGTTTGGCGAAGAAGAAGGACGCCACGGACTGAATCCGACAGTGGGAGAGACCACAGTGTCTCACTGGTCAGACACTGCCGGCCTCAAGCTGGGCAGTCACCAGTCAATAAGATCACCAGTCACCTGCTTCAATTAGTGCTTTGAGCTCACCGTATATGCACGACAAGCGGATGCAAACCACGCACCAGGCTCATTGTTAATTTGCTAACCATCGATGACTACAGGAAGACCGACATCATCGACCGAGAGCTTTGCAGACGCGATATTTGCATCGCAGCCATAAAAACCATACTATCTTCTAGCGGTTCTCTCATGGAAGAGGATCACACTTTCTTTTGGAAGGGGAGGGAGCAAGAACAGACGTGTCAACAGGGAGCGCATCCTTACCTCCCGCCTACAGGCCTCATTACTATCTTCAGCGTTTATGCACCGACTATATGTGCTTCCAATGAAGACAAAGACACCTTCTACGGTCAGCCGGATAGTCTTTCCAAGACTAGGGATACCCAAGGCTGAGCCCTTCATGCTTCTCGGTGATTTCAATGCCAGAGTTGGGACAGACCATCAGTTATGGCCGTCTTGTAAAGCTGTTTCTCTAAATAAGGTACAGTAGTATTGAACGACCGGCTATAAAATGGGCAGATTAAAATTAGATTTGAACGGATGCGCAATTTGTATTTAAAAACAATTATGGTGTTTCTTTTGCATTCGTTAGTACAGAGACAATTATTAATTAAAAATAATATACAGCTGCGTTGTGGAAAAGCATATGGCTTTATCGATAGGAACAGATTGTGGTACAAACTAAAACATTTAAGATTTGCGGGAAATTACTGTCCGTTCTACGGTTAATGTATAGTGAAGTTAAACTCTGTGTAAAACATTTAGGAACACTGTATATTTCTTCAAAGCAGCCTCGTATTATTCTAGGTGGGTGGGTGGGGGTGGAATCTGACCTCGCCGATCTGTTATTTTCTTTTTCAAAAGTTTAGCAGTCAAACGTATATTTCAAAATGTTAATATGGATGTAACACTCGCATGAGTGCCTCGTATGTTTGAATCTCGGGCGGACGGGCGTCCGCGGATGGGGTACTAGTGATCCAGTGGTCATAAAGCAAACTGGGGATGCCCTTGTAGAGGCGCACAGGGACACAGTCACTCTGCAAATCCCAGTCTATTCACTTCGGTTAAGAGAGCGCAAGAGGTAATTATATTTAATGTATCTGTCATATATCATAAATAAAATGTTAATTTATTTTTATTTTGTTAATTTAACGTCGAAAGTATAATGGGTTCTAATATGTTTTTGGTTCGCTTTTATTTACAGATAAAAGTCGCAGCTCGTGGAGTCGTGTTCTGTTCAAGACTGCATCCTGTTGGAGGAATTCAACAACCCAACCCTACCATGCGGCGCTCGAAACAGTGAGAGACATCTGTTCAAAATTGCAAACAGGTTGAGCAAGAACATGCGACCAAAAGACCCAGTTGTGACGGAATTTGAGGTAAAATAAATCCCGTTTGCTAAATCAGACATATAGATCAGCCTATAAAAATAAATTGTACATTGTACACAACATTAATTTGTATTTTTTTTTACCGTTGGTAATGGATTATGTATAATTACCCATATGATTTTCAGACCGATGAATAGTACCTTAACAGTACGATCAACGAAATGTTCTACAGACGAACGGTAACGGTTAAGGAACAAGACACGTGATACTAGCGAGGGATACGCATCTGGAGCTGCTGTCGAAGACACGACCCTGGTATATGGACGGGGCGTTCAAAGTGGTGAAATCTCCGATAACGCAACTGTTTTCAGATCATGGCTTCGTTAAGTACGAAGATGTTACAAACATATATAATTTATCGACTTATAGTATACATGTGTACGTTTCATCGCATTTGATAAATTATGCTATTATATGTTGGTTTATTTTAATTATTTATGTTATTATTATTATACGTTTAATGGTGTTGTGGAAAGTGAGGTCTCTCCTTAGCGAAATAAAGTTACAACGTTCGTGGTAGACTTTGAGGTCGGTTTCTGGCAATCTTTTCGATAGGTCAATACGGATCCTAAAATCAAGGGTCGTGCCGTCCACTTCGACCAAGCATCGAGGCAAAAGTGCAAGAAACTTGGTCTTAGGACAGCCTATGAGATTATGGATCGGGTGTATAAGATGCTGCGGAAGACCTCAGCGCTCCCGCTTCTGTCACCAGCCGAAATCCGTTGTCAACTTTTGGATAATAATAATGATAATACATGGACTGTTTGTCAAACTTGCATGCCCCCCATATGGGCTTCTAGTTGTAGTGGATGCCATTGCGAGAATATCTTTTTTGTCACTGTGAACTTGACCTTTGACCTAGTGACCTGAAAATCAATAGGGGTCATCTGCCAGTCATGATCAATGTACCTTTGAAGTTTCATGATCCTAGGCGTAAGCATTCTTGAGTTATCATCCGGAAACCATTTTACTATTTCGAGTCACTGTGACCTTGACATTTGACCTAGTGATCTGAAAATCAATAGAGGTCATCTGTCAGTCATGATCAATGTACATATGAAGTTTCATGATCCTAGGCCTAAGCGTTCTTGAGTTATCATCCGGAAACCATTCAACTATTTCGAGTCACTGTGACCTTTACCTTTGATCTAGTGATCTGAAAATCAATATGGGTCATCTGCCAGTCATGATCAATGTACCTATGAAGTTTCATGATCCTAGGCCTAAGCGTTCTTGAGTTATCATCCGGAAACCATCTGGTGGACGGACCGACCGACGGACCGACCGACATGTGCAAAACAATATAACCCCTCTTCTTCGAATGGGGGCATAATTATACTCAACTATAATTAAGTGTTACAAAGACCGAGTTATCATTTATATCGTAAAGCTTTTTACCCTGTATCTTCCTAAAACAAGTCAAGTTTCAAACAATCGATAAAGATTTTCTGACTCAATTGTTTAGCTTTTTCACACCATCTTGGCTCCATTTTATTAAATTTTACAGAGAAGAAATGAACATATATTTTATCCAATTACTGCTCTTTTCTAGATTTATTCCGTTTGTATTATTACTGATATATACTATGTTAAGCAATTAAAATTTGCAAAATGTGTAACTACTAAACCATTATTTGACCATAGTAAAGAAAACAGTATCCCCATTCAAGTACAGATATTTGATCTGACTACAAAAAGTGTTAATATCTGCATGTTCTTTTAAACAGTAAATGCTCTCAATCAAATGATTCTGTACATATATATTGATATCCTACATATTGCACGCCACGTATCTTTGTATTGTAAATTTGATAAACCATAAGATGGTAATGCTTAAGTTTGATAACTATTCTGTTCTGTTCTGGTGATCTGATTTAGACAGTTCGAGTAAAGAGGCAGGCAAGATCTATCGTGATTTTTTTATAAATCAAGAGCCATAATTCATGAGAGCTTCAGGCAATAAGCCTTGAAATCAAACTTGTATTATTGTTTTCCCACACATACTGCTATGTAATAGTAGGTGTTCGGTTCAAGCAAAATATATAAAAGTTAACACAAAAGAAGAAATCAGGTAGGATGCAATAAAATAACAAGAGCAATTGCAGACTTATGAAATACATGTATAATGGCATGTATGCATAATATCAGAGCTACATGGCTTACAGTATGACAAAAAGAAATGAACGTAATATTATATGTTTATTTTATGCTTTCCTGTCGTTTATAGAGAAATATCAGTGAATTAAAACTGATAATTTCACTGTTTCAAACAGTGAAAATTATCGATAATTTTCAGTGTTTACTGTGAAATGACGTCATTTCGTCAAAAAAATTACCATTATCCCAGCAAAATTCTATAGCAAAACTCTTTAACAATGTATATAAACTGTGAAAAAAAGCATAAAATAAGAAGAAAATCTGTTGGATTCGGTGGAATATCGATTTTAATTTACTCGTTATCATAGAAAATATATATTTTCACTCGTGGCTGCGCCACTTGTGAAAATATTATTTTGTATGATCACTCGTGAATTAAAATCGATAATCCACCGAACCCAACAAATATCCTCTATATGATTGATTAAATACATTGCATGTAAAACATGGAAGCAAAAAAAAATACCACTCAATGTATATGGCATTGTGACATAAAATATGAAATATATATATATATTTTAGTGTTATTCTTCCATCACATAATATGATATTCATAAAAGAGTTTTTAATAAATAATTTTTTTCAAATTTGCTAAGTAAAAAAGCATGTCTTGATTTCTGATTGGAAAAAGACACTTAATAACATCGGCTAAACAGTGTTTGCTTTAGGTTACAATAGAACAAGCATTTAATGTTATACATATGTTGCAACTTCAATAATAATAAAAAAATTACAATAGCCAATGCTTGCCCTTAGTAACCAAATAAATAACAAGATTTCCAAACAAGTGCTGATACTGTGAGTGCCGAATGACCCTCATTTTTACCCAAAAGCATTATCTTTACCATAAAATTTCAGCTCTATAAAATTACATTTTGCAGAACGGCTCTGCACAAAAAAATACCAAGGGCAGTAACTCCAAAAACACTACAGCAAGCTCAATTGTTCTAACACTCTTGACTAGCACGATGTCTTTTGTATATTAATGAAGTTTATATTACTATTTTAAATTTGAATCACCTTGATAGAGAGCACAAGTAAATTAACAAAGGGCTATAACCCTGTTAATAATGTAATATGTAATAGTTATGAAATTATCAATTAAATCTACTTACATATGTTTTATTAACTCCAGATACTTGCTAACAATCCATTGTTTGTCACAATTCAGTAATTCCAATCCAAAAATACGCTCCATGTTTGTTTACTATGACGCTGTCAGCCAGCTGTGTAGGAATACGACCTACATTTTCAATTGCACAATATAATTTGTTATTCCTAACTATTGTTCTCCAAAATTAATGGCTTTCACTTGTATTATTAATCTAAGGATGCATTTGTGTATTGCATTTTGGTAAAGTTATGTTCCAGTTGCAAATGCTTTGGAACTATTTCGTTAGGCGTAGAAAGCCTATTCATCATTTAGTTTCATGTTTCCATTGTATTATTAAAATGTTTAACAGAATTTAAATGCAGAACATTTCTGCCTCATATTATGTATTAATGTTATGTGTTTTAATACAAATTGCTTTTTATAATGTAACAACTCATATTATTGACTTACTTTGTTGATTTAGGATTCCGAAATGCTGTTTAGGAAAATGGCTCTTTGTAAACTTGTTTTATTGGTTAAGGAATTCCTAAGTGCACGTTGATTGGTTGGGACGCCTAAGTTTCGGAATCCTAAAGCATCTTCACTATAAATAGCGCGCAGCATCACGGATTCTTCACCTCGGTCAATGACTCAAAATCCACGTCATTTAAAAGTCGGACACCTACCAGCTTAAGCTAAAGCCATCATAATGGTAGGGAATAGTTCTGTAAAATCTTAAGTATTCTTTTAAGTTATTTAAAATAGTAATCAAGTAACAGTGATGCTGCGCACCTTCATCATACTTATAGCTATTTATTCGTAAACCAAACTTCTTAAGACGCGTTCTACGATTTGAATAAATAGATTTGTTAAACCTTAACTCGGTCGTTTGTTCTATCCTGAGAACTTAGAAGTGTCTAAGTATTACAATTGGTGTCAGAAGTGGGATTTATTTTTAAATAATTTTCCGAGTGATACGAACCCAGCCTAACGTTAGAAAGAAAAACAAACACATTGATATTAAAGCAGTTTAAATTTATTCAATCACACAAATCAGTAAACCGAGGTCACACTCAACTATTACTACGTGCAACTACAACTAATACATTATCTACACCACATAAAAGATGGCATCCCCAGACCCTGATATCTCATTTAATCTTCGTTCAAATAATGACACTTCAGACAACATAAACACAGAAAATCATCACCATGAGAATGACGAAAATGATACTCAAAACCATCGCCCTTCAGTTGATCGACACATGCCCGATGACGATCGTTTTGTCAATGTGACAGGCGATGCAGAACACTATTTCTCTTCAAACAATAACAGTTCACACACACATCGTGAAACACAACTTAGTAGACCACGATTCGAACATCGAGGTAACTTTGCACCCCCTGCAATTCCAGTAGTTCATCCTTCATTGATAAGGCCAGATAATTATGAGGGCTCAGGTGACTTTGAAGCATACATGTCACATTTTGAGGACTGTGCAGAGCTCTCTGGATGGGATGATAAATCCAAATGTCTTGTCTTGGCCAGCTGCCTACGTGGCTCTGCAAGGTCATTCTACATGAGCTTGCCCCAATCTGAAAAAAGGAATTATTTTCTGCTCTGTAGAAGACTTGCTTCGCGCTTCAGTAACAGCAAGCATCAAAACCTTTGGCTTTTGAAGTTCGAAAGCCGGCGCAGGCAAAGGAGTGAATCAATTGCAGCTCTAGCGAATGACCTACGCCAGTTGGCTCAGAGAGCCTACCAAGACCTGGACATACATTCCCAAGAGCGCCTTGCACTCAATCAACTTTATAAACAGGTTTCACCCGATATGCAGTGTCGGTGCATTGATAATGGCTGTCGCACAATCACAGATGCTGTTAATGTTTTTGAGCGCTACGAGGCAGTTCTTGGTACGCATTCCACATTTGTAAGGGCACTCAGTGAAGAGAGCTCTACAAACTCTGACACTGATATGCGCAAGTGTCTTCAGCGTATCGAGTCACGTCTGGACAGGTTAGAAAAGGTCTGTCCTAGAGGCCCACCATTTCAGAACTCTCGCCACAAAAAGCCCCAATCACCTGGTTGCTTTGGATGCAAAGCCAATGATCACTACTGGCGCGATTGCCCGAACAACACTGAGAGAAACAGGTTCACAAACACCAACAATATGCTACACCACAATCAACAACCGCCCAATCGCATGTTTGAGCAGAAACACAATGTTCTAGATGGCTCTTCATCTCGCCGCCAGATGAACGACAATAGGTCGGAAAACTAGTTTCAACCGACTCTGAGGGTCAAGAGTCGGTGCAGATTATTAACAGACCCACACCTTGTTATGATAACGTTGTTCCAATGCATTCTGCACGAGCCGGTGCGGATACACACACTTATGACAATGGTTTCTATGTTACCGGCACGGTTGCTTCTAAGCCTGTTAGATTTCTTGTTGATTGCGGCGCGACAACTTCTTTGATTTCCACTCAAACATTTGCAAATATCCAACAATATTGCAATTCTATGACCCCAGTTACTCAATCTGTTCACACGGTGAGTGGGCAACAAATGAACATCCTTGGCAAAGTCGACCTTGTGGTTCAGCTTGGTAAGGAGTGCTACGATGTTACTTTTGTGGTTGGTGACATTGATTCAGATGGAATCCTAGGTCAGGATTTTCTTCGCGGAAATGTGGACCACATCAATTACGGAAAGTCCTGTTTGGTGATGGGGTCCGATATTGTACCACTTCAAACTGTGGGCGGCTCCAGTCAAATATGTCGTGTAGAGGTTCGTGACACGGTCAAGATACCTGCACATTCTAGAGTGTGGGTTCCAGTCAATATTCCCCTTGCTGAATATATGGCACCACTTGGTTTTGTAGAACCAGATCCTGATGTTATGGCTGAAAAGGAAGTTTTTCCCATGAGCGGTATTGTTGAAACACACTCAGAGAATGTTCTAGTTAATGTTGTTAACTATGGTTCCGAACCTGTCACAATCTTCAAACGAATGCATCTTGGCACCTGCAAACCTTTCTTTGAAAACACGCAACAACATCGTGTTGCACGTGTGACACAACAAGTTGAATGTAACACTTTGCCACAGCACCTTACTGATCTGTATGATCGCAGTTCAGTCCATCTAAATGATCAGGAAAAATCTGATCTTCAAAACTTGCTTTGCAAGTACAGTCCTGTCTTTTCCAAATCTTCTGAGGACATTGGGCGAACCTCACTAGTCAAACATGTCATCAACACTGGTAAAGCTGCACCAATTCGGCAACCGCCAAGGCGTTTACCACTTGGTAATTGAAAAGGAAGAAGTTACCAAAATGCTGGAACGTGGCATCATAGAGCCGTCAAGCAGTGCATGGGCTTCTCCAGTTGTTTTAGTGACCAAGAAAGATGGCACCCCGCGGTTCTGTATAGACTATCGGCGCCTAAATGACGTCACCATCAAAGATGCATACCCGCTACCAAGGGTTGACGATTGCTTCGATTCACTTTCTGGCGCCAAATATTTCAGTTCGCTTGATCTTAATAGCGGCTACTGGCAGGTCGGTATGAGTGATGCTGACAAAGAAAAGACCGCTTTTGCAACAACTATGGGGCTGTACCAATTTACAGTAATGAGTTTTGGACTGGCAAATGCTCCATCTACATTCGAAAGGCTGATGGAGAACGTTCTAAGAGGTCTACAGTGGGAGGAGTGTCTCCTATATATGGATGACATTGTTGTTCCATGTGCCACTGTGTCCGAAGGTTTAGCAGGCCTTGAACATATCTTCGAAAGGCTTCTTGATGCTAACCTTAAATGTAAGCCCTCAAAATGCAGCTTGTTTCAAAAGAAAATAAAATTTCTTGCCCACATTGTCTCAGAGGATGGTATCTCTACTGACCCAGCAAAGATTGAAGCAGTGCTGACATGGCCAACGCCGAGAGATGCAAAGGAGGTTAAGAGCTTTCTGGGACTTTGCTCGTATTATAGGCGCTTCGTCAAGGACTTTGCGCTTAAAGCGAAACCTTTGCACAAGGTTTCGGATAAGAGCTCCAAATTTGAGTGGTCACAAGAATGCGACGAGTCATTCCAATCTCTAAAGACTTCTCTAACTTCCTCACCAATTCTAGGTTATCCGGTTCCTGGTTCCAAGTTTGTCCTGGACACTGACGCCAGTGACATAGCAACTGGTGCTGTCCTCTCACAAATTCAAAACGGGACCGAAACTGTGATTGCATATTACAGTAAGGCTCTCAACTCCCATGAAAAAGCATACTGTGTTACACGAAAGGAGTTGCTTGCTGTAATAAATGCGTTGAAAGCACTTCACTCCTATTTGTACGGACAGCCAGTCCTTGTCCGGACAGATAATGCAGCGGTAAGCTGGATGAAAAACCTGAAGCACCCTACTGGGCAAGTTGCACGCTGGCTACAGGAGCTTGGTACGTATAACCTTGAGGTTACGCACCGTAGTGGGTCACAGCACAGGAATGCTGATGCCCTTTCACGCAATCCGTGCTGTAATTGTGCCCGGCAACAACGCCTCAGTGATGAAGTGTCCGAGCAACAAACTGCTACACCTGAAAATTGTCTCCCTGAGGTAGACAAGCATGACAATGATCGCTTAAGGGCCGTTACACGATCCAAAGCAAATGAAAAGTCCCAATGCAAACCTTCAATGGCTACTCTTAGTAACTGGTCACCCACAGAAATCAAAACCGAGCAGCTGAGCGATCCTTGCATTGCATACCTTATTCAAGCTCTTGAAGGTTCTGAGACAAGGCCACAATGGCAGGCTGTCAGTGACAAAGCATCTGCTGTCAAAATCCTTTGGCGCATGTGGGACCGATTGAATGTTAGTAGAGGTTTCCTAGTACGTACATGGCATGAGGATGAGCTTCACAAATGGGATCAGATTGTCGTACCGTCTCACAGACGAGAAGATGTACTTTATTACTTCCATGACATTCCGTCTGGTGCTCACTTGGGTGTCGAGAAGACACTAGGAAAGATTCGGCAAACTTTCTTCTGGCCAAGTATGCGAGAAGACGTTGAGAGGTACTGCGCGATGTGTACACACTGCGTATCACGCAAGAAATCTAAGCCGCCTAAGTCACCCCTAGGTCAGAATCACACCTTAGCCCCATTAGAGCGGTGTGCTGTGGACATATATGGGCCGCTTCCCAGGTCTGAATCTGGTAATGCATTTGTCCTTGTGATATGCGACTGCTTTACACGGCGGACTGAAGCCATTGCGATACCAAATCAAGAAGCCAAAACTATTGCAAAAGCATTTGTCGACAATTATGTTTCGCGATTTGGAGTCCCTCTATCAATACATTCGGATCAGGGTAGTTGTTTTACCTCATCTCTTTTTAAAAACATGTGCGACTTGTTGGGAATAAGGCATTCTCTGTCCACTCCATTGCATCCGCAGTCCAACGGAATGGTTGAGCGCTTTAACCGCACTCTAGGTACCATGCTCACCATGTACTCTGCCTCAAACCAACGAACTTGGGACCAGTTTCTGCCACAAGTACTCATGGCTTACCGGTCTTCCATCAACACTAGCACCGGACAGTCTCCCAACAAAATGGTTTTTGGTAGAGAAATCACATTACCCTTGCAGGCCTGCATTGGACTGCCACCAGGGTCTGGTACAAACGAAAAACCTTTTCCTGACGATTATGTGTCAGACCTACGTGCAAATTTGGAACACATCCATGATGTTGCTCGTAAAGTTCTTGCGAAAAAGGTGGTCTACCGCAAGCGACATTATGACCTTCTCGCAAAAACTAGGCAATTCAAGGTTGGTGACCCTGTCTGGTTACTGGATTCAACACGCAAACCAAGTGTATGTAGTAAACTACGTCCACAATGGCAAGGGCCATATCTTGTATTAGGAAAGATAGACGATCGTGTCTATCTTATAAAGAAGTCCCAGAAACACAAAGCTAAACCAATCCATGTTGACAGGTTGATGCGATTCAACGGAAGCGAAATCCCTAAGTGGATTCTTAACGCAAAGTAGATATTTATCAGTACAATTTACACAGCTCACAAATTGTTATCTTCACACAGACCATTTCCTACAACAATACAATCTGCACTTTATTATATATATATTGTTTAATCTTCGCTGTGGTTGCAATCACTCGATGGCAAACTTCTGAAATTTGCATGAATCCTGCAATATGATAATTTGATACCGATACAAATGATGATGCTTATATGAAGATTGAAGTCTATGATGAATGGTGCGCACCATACGCTGAGTAATGAAGTTGGCTTGATCACCCGATTGCGATTTACTCCAGAGAATGATTAGATTCTACGATAAAGCATATCAGCTCATCAGTAAGGTATTTCCCTTGTGTACTTGCAGGATACAAGCCAATTTGGATATCAACTCATCTGCCCCTTCTGTGTTGATCATCGACCCAAACTCTTCAGCCGTTCTGGTGATTTACGCTACCACGCGAAGTCAAAGCACCCCATTGAGCTCCGAGTAGCACCAAATGACCTTTTCAGCAATAAGGTGGCCTTCTACTTCTCTACGGAGCCAGCTGCATTCATCAAGTGCCATGAAGTTGAAAACCCCAACAGCGCCACTGCGTCCTACGCAAAATATCTTGTAACAAAGTGGGCTGCAGGTAGATCTCCTGGAATTTCTTCATGGATTAAGGGTTGGGAGTTGGGATGTGAATCGTCTGCAAAATCCAGGAAACGAAAATCTTCTGGAAGTGTTTCATACATCCGACTAGATGAATTCGGTGCTGTGGCGTATTTGGAAGATGGACCTTCTGTCTATAAGGCCACCATTAAGAAGGGGATCTTCCAAAATCAAAAGTCTTTGAGCGCATTGAAGCGGCGACAGGATTGTATCGCTCCTTCGCAGACTCAACCTCAAGGTCCCTGGGCTGAAGAGGACTATCCAGATCTTTATATGGATATCGCGCAATTGCTTGGGATTGAGGACCGGTTGGTTGCAAGGGTGCAGAAGAGGAGCGACATTGTGTTCCAGGCAATAAGAGAATCGGAAATCGACATTATACCGTCTCCAATGTCGATCCACCTATCTGATCCATCATCACCCGTCCAGCTACCCCTCCAATCCATGCCATCCTTTGATTTGTCTCCCCTCCCCACAGTGTCTGCATCTGAATTGATCATCCCTGTACCAACTTCAACCCCCGCAATCACCCCTCTCCGAAGGACCAATGAGGTAACTGCCGTCATCGCCTCCACAGCCAACACTTTACTCTCCAGCCAGACACCATCTTCAACCAATCTGTCACCTATTAACATATCTTCCGTCCGTCCTGTTCCAGCCATGATGTCGACGCCTGCAGCCACACTCCAAGCACCCATCACTGCCAACCTGCCTTCCCTGCCAACAGCATCTGTTTTCAAGCAACCACCAACTATTAGGAGTCCCATCACCACTTCATCAATGTTACCCACAACAACAGTCCCTTTTTCTGTCCGATGCCTTCTATCACCTATTAGAGGTTCAACACCTGTATATCATCCAACATCCCCAACCACCGAGGCTCAAAGGGAGGTCGTGAGGTATTCCCCTTCTCCATTGTCTGCGGTGGAACACTACGTGCCGACCCCTGCCAACACACTCCTACAAACACATGCGACGGCACTTCTGGTCAGTGGGGCAATGCCTCTGCTACCCCCTTCCAAACGTGATTGGTCTTCTGTTCCGGATGAGGCAATTACGCTCGTACAAGGTTTACGCTGGCCACCAAAAGGATGGAGGAACCTATCTCCTGACTGCCGATTACTTGCACTGGAGTATGCTGCAACCAACATCCATCCTCCAGTCCACTGCTGTATCATGGAGCATCACCAACCGATGTCTGTTGGTCCACCAATTTCAGCACCTGATGCTCCCTGGTACAGCAGGTATTCTCCTGGACAACAGTGGAAAGGCCCGCCACTACTTACACGAAACAGTCCGAGAGATTGCCAGCGGCGTCAGCTCTCTTCCAACTGAAGTCAAGTCGACGATACTAAGGACCCTCCCAGAACATCAAGACGATCCTCTCCTGTCCATCATCAAGGACATTCCAGTCAGGCCCTGAAGGAAGAAGATGTCATGTAAACTTTGAATGTTTAAAGTTGTTTAGTATAAATAATTAAATTTTATTAAATCATATGTTTTAAATGACTGTTTAAATTTAATGACATAAAAAAAATACTTGTGCTTGTACATTTCAAACTCCAGGAGGAGTTTATTTCTTTAAGGTAGGGGAAATGTAATATGTAATAGTTATGAAATTATCAATTAAATCTACTTACATATGTTTTATTAACTCCAGATACTTGCTAACAATCCATTGTTTGTCACAATTCAGTAATTCCAATCCAAAAATACGCTCCATGTTTGTTTACTATGACGCTGTCAGCCAGCTGTGTAGGAATACGACCTACATTTTCAATTGCACAATATAATTTGTTATTCCTAACTATTGTTCTCCAAAATTAATGGCTTTCACTTGTATTATTAATCTAAGGATGCATTTGTGTATTGCATTTTGGTAAAGTTATGTTCCAGTTGCAAATGCTTTGGAACTATTTCGTTAGGCGTAGAAAGCCTATTCATCATTTAGTTTCATGTTTCCATTGTATTATTAAAATGTTTAACAGAATTTAAATGCAGAACATTTCTGCCTCATATTATGTATTAATGTTATGTGTTTTAATACAAATTGCTTTTTATAATGTAACAACTCATATTATTGACTTACTTTGTTGATTTAGGATTCCGAAATGCTGTTTAGGAAAATGGCTCTTTGTAAACTTGTTTTATTGGTTAAGGAATTCCTAAGTGCACGTTGATTGGTTGGGACGCCTAAGTTTCGGAATCCTAAAGCATCTTCACTATAAATAGCGCGCAGCATCACGGATTCTTCACCTCGGTCAATGACTCAAAATCCACGTCATTTAAAAGTCGGAAACCTACCAGCTTAAGCTAAAGCCATCATAATGGTAGGGAATAGTTCTGTAAAATCTTAAGTATTCTTTTAAGTTATTTAAAATAGTAATCAAGTAACAGTGATGCTGCGCACCTTCATCATACTTATAGTTATTTATTCGTAAACCAAACTTCTTAAGACGCGTTCTACGATTTGAATAAATAGATTTGTTAAACCTTAACTCGGTCGTTTGTTCTATCCTGAGAACTTAGAAGTGTCTAAGTATTACAATATTGAAGAGTAATTCAGTTATGGAGCTTTTCCTCTGCCCTCAAAGCATGTTATCAATATATAAAGTTAAATGTGAATCTATTCAATACTTGGTATAGTTATATTGCTTTGAACAAGAAAATAACATAATGTGGATCTGCACACAAAAAATAAACAAAGGACAATAACTTCAAACATACTTGAAAACAAAACGTATGGTTCTTGTACCCTGCACGTCCTTTCAATGTCCTCTATCGATGTACACAGTTATATAATAATCCCTTTAAAACTTGTGAATTTATGTTTGGAGCAGGAAAAATCAACAAATTTAAATAACTCTGTAAATACTTAAAGGAGAGCTTTCGTCCATGTACTCAGCATTTTCACTGAAAGCTATCTATCGTTATATGAATTTTCATTTGAATACAGAAAACCTTCAATACTTTCAGATTCGTGCACCACACAAGACATCATTAGATAAAAAACAATAAACAAAGAAAAATGTGCCAAAAAACTACTGATAAGACAGTTGAGATTATATTTCCTCTCCATTTCAATGAATGTCCTCTACCATTACATGTACATGAAGTTTCATTGGAATCCCTTCAACAATTCCCAAATTATATTCCGTACAAGAAGCAGGAAAGATTGTTGAAAAGGAGGTCGGACAGAATGACGGATGGACTGATCAAATTACGGATGATGTGATTACTCAACGCTTTCCTTTGGGGTATAAAAATATAAACATTCTGACGTATAATTACAATCATAGTGTTTGATGAAACTAAAACTTTCAAACATCACTATTAATGAGTAATAAAAATATACGTTCCTCAAAACCTCTTGAAATGCTATTGCAGTTAATCAATGAGTGGAGGTTGTCAGTACCTTTATAAACACCAAAGACATAGGTTAAACGCTGGAATTTCCATTAAACACTTTTTGATTACTTCTTAACAATAAGGCCCTAAGTATTCCTGTGCTACTACATTGACCCTGGGCTATGCAGTACTGTTAACAATCCAGATAGATCTTGAAGTATATTTGCGTCAAGTGCTTCTTGTTATTTGCTAAGATTCATATTTCTTACAGTTACATGTATCACTTGACAAAGATCTTGTCAGTTTGGTTTCATTAAAAAAAGATTTTGTCTTTTGTTATGCACGACAGTGGTTTTTTTTGTGTTCAAAATCGGGGCCGGTATCCGGCCCCATTCCCAATGGAAAAAAGTATATATTTTTCCCAAATGGAAGCTAAAAATTCCCAATTGAGGGTTAAACAAAAAAACACTTTTTTTAGATCTCAAGTTAAACATTTATTTCATCTCCAATCCAGCTCTATAAGTTGAACCTTAGTTAATAATATATTGAAAACACTTTCATTCACAATTTTGAAGCATTTGCTAGCAGCAAAACAACAACACTAATTTCCCAATCTTAGTCAAAATGCCGCGATTTTTCCCAACCCAATGGGATGGGACCCGGCCCCATTCCCAAAATGGTGAAAAAAACACTGCACAATAAATTGCAACAATTAAACTAGTAATTCTCATGCAACTGTCTTGCTTTATCATGAGCTAAAAAGAGTAAATTGAAAGTTTAACGAGATAATTCATTATGTATAATTGGTTTGTGTAAGTATACTAGCATCACCATAAGGGGATATACTCCTAGCCAGATTTTTAAAATAACAGTTCTGCTTATTCATTACTAGTCTATATGTTGTAAAATTACAATATTAAATTAAGTATTGAGTTACATTTTAAGGGCAGGACAATTCATTTTCTGGTCAGGGCAAGTTAAATTTTAGGGCACTGGAAAAGTGGATTTAAAATTAAATGTGGAGCCTTGCCACAAAGTTCATAAAATAAATAAAATGACATTAATGATGACAATAAGGGATGTTAAAGTATATGCTGCTATTATGATATATCAGTGAAGTTTGGAGTTGATATATATAACGTTTGAAAGCAATGCTTCAGGCAAAAATCTCATACACATTTAAACATTCAAATAAAATGATTCCAGTATACCTACTATGTCAAGAGTGCCAGACTTGTGTTATGTGTATATGAGTACAATAATAACAAGAGGGCCTGAAAGGCCCAAAGTCGCTCACCTGAGATAACAAGATATTATTGGGATAAATCTTCTGACCAAGTTTCACGAAGATCGGAAAATAAATGTGGCCTCTAGAGTGTCAACAAGGTTTTACTATAGCCATATAAGGAAAAATGCCCCGCCCCCTGGCAGCCATGTTTTTCAACTAACCGGCATTATTTTTGAACTCGTCCAAGATATTATCGGGATGAATCTTCTGACCAAGTTTCATTAAGATCGGACAGTAATTGTGGCCTCTAGAGTGTTAACAAGATTTTACTTTAGCCATATAAGGAAAAATGCCCCGCCCCTTGGAAGCCATTTTTTCAAGCAAACATAATTATTTTCAAACTCATCCAAGATATCATTGAAACCAATCTTCTGACCAAATTTCATGAAGATTGGACAATAAATGTGACCTCTAGATAGTGAACAAGGCAAATGTTGACGTCGCACGACGGACGACGGACAACGGACGACGGACAAAAGGCGATCACAAAAGCTTACGATGAGCACGTTGCTCTCAGGTGAGCTAAAATATATACAAAAAAAATAATAGAGTACACGCAATAATATTCCTAATGTAGCATAAAGAACATATATATTATTTAAGTATTTTGACAAAACATATTGCACATTACCCAGCAAGACAGAAATCTGTCCCACAATACATGTATTACCAACACAGTTCAGAAAGACTACTTAGATACTTAAAGCCTTTTTCAAAGACCCAGAGTCCAGTGGTATTAGATGTCTTTTCCTCAATAATTAAACATGATCACATAGTGGTGAATAAATAGTACAGCAATGGAATATTATGTGAATAAATATACACAGATCATAGGCAAAAAATATTTTACAAAAATACAGGATGGAAATCAACATACTTCATAGACAAATATAAAAATGGAGATAACTCTGTACAAGAAGACTTGGAACATAAACTTTCAGATGAAAAGAGACAAAAATGCAATTTTATATAAATATATTTACAAAGTTTCTTTAAAGCTTTATGTGTAAATCATTGTTTATGTGATTTATTAACTTGAATTGAAAAGCACCATCAGTGATGTATAACAAGGGTGACCACTGCAATAAATGCTTATAATGGACATTTTGAAGTTGTTTCCCCTTAATTATGTTTTATTTTGTTGTTTGTTTGTCTGTTTTACACGACAAGCAAAGTTCCATCTTGTCTTTTAATGGCATTTAATGAACTTACATTTTTCGATATGCAAATTAAAACACAAAAACATGTGGATTTTTTTTTTAAAATTGATTACACATAAAAAAAGTCAGAGCAAAAAATTAAATCATCATCAACAAATTATTTTCAACAGTTAACAAGTTTCAGGAATACTTTCCATGGGTGGACCCTTTCTCAAAGTATTTCTCCTCACAATCTCTTTATAAAGGTCTGTATGATTACTTTCAGAAGTATTATGTCGTCGCAAACTTCCAACATTTATGTACGGTAAATTGTCATATGGGTTTTCATCATAATCCGGATCTTCTTTATCAAGAGCATTTTGACTGTTCTGCAATTTTACATCATCGCTTTGGTATGTGTTGTTAAAGACCTCGTTCGTGCAGGAAGGCACATTATCACTTAGTTTTATATGAAATGCCTTCCCCAAGTCTTCTTCTGTAACATTTTTGCAATCTAAGGCTTGATATGAGGCCAGACACATGTCATCCTTGGTACCAGGAATTAAGATCACCCTTTTGACCTTGTCCGGAGAACGAGACGGTAACGTTTTACTGTACATTTCTAGGAAATTTAACTTAGGATCCTCGTTGATGCTATCTTCAGGAACAGATTCTTCTGAACCAGATGGCAGTGGAGCTACCATAGCAACTGGCAAAAAAGTGACCGTTTTATTTTTAATTTTATTTTTTTGAGGACGGGTACAATTCGTTATTTCTCTTGCGGCTGATTGTGGCTGAATTGCTTGCACGTAGGCAATGTATTCCGATTTTGGAATAATAACTTCGTCTTCCTCTGAAGTTTCGCTATCTTGACTCTTCTTTTTTTCAAGCAGTGGAACTTTCTGTTCTGCTGCAAACTGGTCCATATAGTTCATGTAACCTACTTCACCATTTGGTACTGAAGCGCTAGAATCAAATGACGAAACCCCTTGTGAAAATGCCTCCTTGAGTTTTCGTTCGGCACTAGAATTTACGTCAGATAAATTCGTGAGTCTCATAGGGCTACGTTTGATGGAGCAGTATTTATCCTCATCGTAGTCATAGTGACAGTAAGTATTGGACGTGTGATTGGTGTCCTTGCTCTTCAGGATTGGAGATGGGAATGGTGGAGGCTCTTGTCGGACCGGACGTCTCTTGCTTCGCAAACACCTGAAATGCATGGAAATACAAATTAATTATTTAAATTTCATGAAAATCAGATCTTTGATATAAAAAATGCTTAAAATGGCATGAAAAATACTTAAAACAGCTATCAAAGACATTCAAGTTAAGTTACAATATATATTACCGACAGTCAAAATTATGATACGGTGTCATTAAACAAAGTTTGTAGGTCTAAAATTCATCTTGAAAAGCTAAAGTAAAGCTATCATGAAAAGTGCGCCTGGTGAGGGGCTAAACCCACAACCTCCAGAGCACAAGAAAGGTATTCTACCATATAACCAAACATGACCGCTGGCTTTTGTAACCCACAAACACCTCGGAGCTATATAAGTTGGCAGTAAATTGCGTATGTATTGACTGTATCCAAAATAAAAAAAAATCATACAAATGTCATCGGCTACAAAATACATAAATATGGGCAGCTATTTTCAACCGTTTTATCTCTAACACTCATGCAATACAGCCAGTGATACAACCAAGATGAAACACACCTTCAAAATTGAAGAGCTCTTGAAAACTGTATATGATTATCTAACTAATTTGGATTGCCAGCTGACATCCATAGAATGTTTCACTTGATAAGATAAGACTTTCAAAATACAGGCATTCTTTGCTAGCAAAAGAGTCATTATGTCCAAGGCACCATAATTCCCATTTACTTTTGGTTACAAAAATCATTTGCTCGAATGTCAAGCAGATAACTATAATGCTCTTGTAAAAATAACACTTAAAGGCTTTTAGGAGCATAACTAAGAACGTCAGTTTTCAGTTCTTAGCACATTCATGGCATTACAAAATGCTGTAAGTTAAAGGAAACTGACATGAATTATTTGTTACCAGGAGGACCAAAGGCCCAATTGTGCTCATCTGAAACCCTGGCCCACAAAATTAGCTATTTGATTCAGCTTTTTTCGATGTTTTGATGTATTCAATTTGGTCAATGTATCATCTAATTTTTGTTAAGGAAAGTTCATGCTGATTGGGTAAAAAATGTGGCCTCAATAATTTGCAAGCTTTTGAGTTAATTTGACCAAGTGACTAAGTTTTTATTTGCATGTTACCGATTTCCAAACTCATTCCTGATATCATTGTATACAGATTAACCAATAATTACATGTGGCCTATTGACCTAGTTTTTGACCCTACATGAACCTAGATTCATGAAGATTGGGAAATAAATGTAACCTCAAGAGTTTTCACAAGCTTTTTTTCCTTAATTTGAGCTAATGACCTAGATTTGACAAATTATACCCAGTTTTTAACTCAGCAAAATATGAAAAGACACATGTTCTGAACAAGTTTCGTGAATATTAGGCATTCATGTGACCTCAAGAGTGTTCACAAGGTTTTACTATACCCTGGAGCAACATAAATATAACTGCCCGTGCAATGGCAGCTATATAAAACAACTTAAAACACAAATGTTACTAATGTGCCTTGTCATTTCATAAAACATGACACAATGATCAAATACACGAGTTTAATTATAGGGTTTTATATATGTACCTAATAAACTTCATTGAACTTTGATAAATACCAATCCAGTAATACTTAATTGAACAAAACTACATGCAACAAACCCTGTCAAAGAATTGATCAAACCTAATGAAAATGAAAATTAAATAGTCCATTATTGGAAATTCCTAAAAGACAACGTCGTCAGAATGAATATTGATCAAAAAAGTAATATGTGACAGAAAGATTCAGCAGATTGTAAAATCAATATGTTCGCACCAACTGTTACTCTATGTAGTCTGTACATGTATGATGGGAGTGGGTAACATATGATTGGAATGTTCATTAAGGGCAATAAAGTGAGAGAAGAAGAATATGTCTACATAATTGCATTTAGTATTTCAGCCAACATCAAACAATTAATTAACAACAGCCCAGGTTTTATGGCACAGTCCATTACAAATGAACATGATGACCCAGACTCATGAAGCAGGCTTATTCCTCTGAAAATGCCATATGTCAAAGTCTGAGTGTTCTTTGTTTTGTAATGTTTTACCTAAACATTGCTTGATCAGTCTCTAATAAAAACAAGAGGGCCAAGATGGCCCTAGTTCGCTCACCTGAGAGGAGTCGGTTCATTCAATCTTTACCAAATGTCAAACTTGACCTAGATATTGTCCAGACAAACATCCTGGTCAAGTTTCATCATTATTTCATCTGCGAGTCATGATCAATGTACGTATGAAATTTCATGATCCTAGGCGTAAGCATTTTTGAGTTATCATCCGGAAACCATTTTTCTAAGTTGAGTCACCTTGACCTTGACAGCCATTGGTTTTTTGGAACTGTGACCTTGACCTTTGACCTAGTGACCTGATAATCAATAGGGGTCATTGGCGAGTCATGATCCTAGGCATAAGCGTTCTTGAGTTATCATCCAGAAACCATTTTACTATTTCAGGTCACCGTGACCTTGACCTTTGACCTAGTGACCCGAATATCAATTGGGGTCATCTACGAGTCATGATCAATGTACCTATGAAGTTTCATGATCCTAGGCATAAGCGTTCTTGAGTTATCATTCAGAAACAATTTTACTATTTCCGGTCACCGTGACCTTGACCTTTGACCTAGTGACCTGAAAATCAAAAAGGGTCATCGTCGAGTCATAATCAATGTACCTATGAAGTTTCATGATCCTAGGCACAAGTGTTCTTGTGTTATCATCCAGAAACCATTTTACTATTTCAGGTCATCGTGACCTTGACATTTAACCTAGTGACCTGAAAATCCAATAGTGGTCATTTGCGAGTCATGATCATTGTACCTATGACGTTTCATGATTCTAGGCATAAGCGTTCTTGAGTTATCATCCAGAAATCATTTTACTATTTCAGGTCACCGTGATCTTGACCTTTGACCTAGTGACCTGAAAATAAATCGGGGTCATCTTCGAGTCATGATCAATGTACCTATGAAGTTTCATGATCCTAGGCATAAGCGTTCTTGAGTTACCATCTGGAAACCATTTTACTATTACGGGTCATCGTGATCTTGATCTTTGACCTAGTGACTTGAAAATCAATAGGGGTCATCTACGAGTCATGATCAATGTACCTATAAAGTTTCATGATCCTATGCCTAAGCGTTCTTGAGTAATCATCCGGACACCATTTTAATATTTCGAGTCATGACCTTGACCTTTGACCTAGTGACCTGAAAATCAAAAGGAGTCATCCACGAGTTATGATCAATGTACCTATGAAGTTTCATGATCCTAGGCCTAAGCGTGCTCGAGTTATCATCCAGAAACCATTTTACTGTTTTGGGTCACCGTGACCTTTACCTTTGACCTAGTGACCTGAAAATCAATAGGGATCATCTGCAAGTCATGATCAATGTATCTATGAAGTTTCATGATCCTAGGCATAAGTGTTCTTGAGGAATCATCCGGAAACCATTTTACTATTTCGGGTCATCGTGACCTTGACCTTTGACCTAGTGACCTGAAAATCAATAGGGGTCATCTGCGAGTCATGATCAATGTACCTATGAAGTTTCATGATCCTTGGCATAAGCGCTCTTGAGTTATTATCCGGAAACCATCTGTTGGACGGACGGACCGACATGAGCAAAACAATATACCCCCTCTTCTTCGAAATAATGAGAAAACTGCCCCCCTTCCAGCAGCCATGTTATTCAACTGACCGGAACCATTTTTTAACTCGACTCTCGTATCAAGGAAACAAATGTTCTGAGAAAATTTCATGAAAATTTGGCCAAAAATGTGACTTCTACTGTGTTCACATGTTTTCACTATATACATGTAGAGAAAAATGCTACGCCCACTGGCGGCCATGTTTTTTTCACCGATCCCGACCATTTTCAAACTCGTCCGAGATATCAATAAAACCAATGTTTTGACCAACTTTCATGATGATTGGGCAAAAATTTTGATTTCTAGAGTGTTTACAAGGGTTCTCTATAGCAAAATAGGGAAAACTGCCACTATATACATATTGAGAAAAATTTCCCGTCGACTTGCGGACATGTTTTTTCACCGATCTCGCTTATTTTCGAACTCGTCCGAAAACAATAATTGAACCAATGTTTGACCAACTTTCATGATGATTGGGCAAAAATTGTGACTTCTTGAGTGTTTACAAGGTTTCTCTATAGCGAAATAAGGAAAACTGCCCCGCCCACTGGCGGCCATGTTTTTCAACGGATCGGAACCACTTTTGAACTCAACCAAGATATCATTAAGACAAACATTTTGAAAAAATTACATGAAGATTGGGCATGAAATGTGACTTCTACAGTGTTTACAAGGTTTTTCTTTTTTTGACCTAGTGACCTAGTTTTTGACCCGGCACAACCCAGTTTCGAACTCGGCCGAGATTTCATTGGGACAAAGCTTCTGACCAAGTTTCATGAAGATGGGACAAGAAATGTGGCCTCTAGAGTGTTTACGAGCAAATGTTAACGGACGGACGGACATACGACGGACAACGACCGGTCACAAAAGCTCACCTGAGCAATCAGGTGAGCTAAAAATTAATCTTAAACATGAATAAATGTTGTGCGTAGCAATGTACACAATCTTTTAATGCGCCACACACGCTTCCATTAATTTTCTACAATGCTTATATCACACTTTTACATTGTTTGTTCATAAAAAAATCTGTTGCAGTGCATGAGAGATCTATATACTTAGTACATGTTACTAACACATTTCGGTGAAAGATTGTTAAAAATTGTATGAAGCATATGAATACAAATAATTAACAGATAACAAGTATTCATATAGATAAATTCACTGCCTTTCAGTTGGTTGAAAGTGCAAATTGACAACCTTGGCATATCATAATTATTTTCTTAGGTTTGTTAGCTGATTTATTTGCAAATGTTCTTGGTATTGTAAATGTACAACTTCTTGTATTCTTATGAGCACAATGAGGCCACAGTCTGCGCAAAAACCTTTAAGTGCAACCCAGTGGATTGTAAAACATCTCCATCAGACTGTGCTAACAGCTCCGTGTGCTTAAATAATTAACACAGATTATCAACAGCAGGAGGCATGTCTACACTATTGTATGTCTGTTTTACTATGTATGTCCTACACTGATTACAACAAGAGATAATGGAGTATAATGAGGGGTGGGTGTGAGTTGTGCCAAATATTCTTTGTGGATTAAATGAGAAACTGCTGCATGTGCTAAAGATTTACATTAGAGATGCAATTGTTTCACTTTCAACTTTGAAAATTGTATATGGGATAATAAGGTACACAAGCATCCTCATAAGCCTTGTCTGATAAAACAAGAGGGCCATGATGGCCCTGAATCGCTCACCTGACTAACCAAATACAATCCTAACCCAGATTTCATCAAGATAAACATTCTGACCAAATTTCATAAAGATCGGATGAAAACTGTGACCTCTATTGTCTACACAAGTTTTTTCTAATACTTGACCTATTGACCTAGTTTTTGACCCCAGGTGACCCAAATACAATCCCAACCCAGATTTCACCAAGATAAACATTCTGATCAAATTTTATAAAGATTGAATGAAAACTGTGACCTCTATTTCCTACACAAGGTTTTTCTATTATTTGACCTAGTGACCTAGTATTTGATTCCAGATGACCCAAATACAATCCCAACCCAGATTTCTTCAAAACAAACGTTCTGACCAAATTTCATGAAGATTAGATGAAAACTGTGACCTCTATTGTCTACACAAGGTTTTTTTATTATTTGACCTTGTTTTTGACCTAGTGATCTAGTTTTTGACCCCAGATGACCCAAATACAATCCCAACCCAGATTTCATCAAGATAAACATTCTGACCAAATTTCATAAAGATTGGATGAAAACTGAGACCTCTATTGTTTATACAAGGTTTTCCTATTATTTGACCTAGTGACCTAGTTCTTGACCTAGTGACCTAGTTTTTGACCCCACATGACCCAAATACAATCCCAACCCAGTTTTTAACAAGATAAACATTCTGACCAAATTTCATAAAGATTGGATGAAATCTGTGACCTCTACTTTCTACACAAACAAATTGTTGACGGGTTTTCTATTATTTGACCTAGTGACCTTGTTTTTGACCTCAGATGACCCAAATAAATCCCAACCCAGATTTCATCAAGATAAACAATCTGACCAAATTTCATAAAGATTGGATGAAAACTGCGACCTCTATTGTCTACACAAGGTGTTTCTATAATTTGACCTAGTTTTTGACCTAGTGACCTAGTTTTTGACCCCAGATGACCCAAATACAATCCCAACCCAGATTTCATCAAGATAAAGATTCTGACCAAATTCCATAAAGATTCGGTGAAAACTGCGACCTCTATTGTCTATACAATGTTTTTCTATTATTTAACTTAGTGTTTGACCTAGTGACCTAGTTTTTGACCCCAGATGACCCAAATACAATTCCAACCCAGATTTCATCAAGATAAACATTCTGACCAAATTTCATAAAGATTTGATGAAAACTGCGACCTCTATAGTCTACACAAGGTTTTTCAATTATTTGACCTAGTTTTTGACCTAGGGACCTAGTTTTTGACTTCAGATGACCCAAATACAATCCCAACCCATATTTCATCAAGATAAACATTCTGACTAAATTTGATAAAGATTTAATGAAAACTGCGACCTCTATAGTCTACACAAGGTTTTTCAATTATTTGACCTAGTTTTTACCTAGTGACCTAGTTTTTGACCCCAGATGACCCAAATACAATCCCAACCCAGATTTCATCAAGATAAACATTCTGCCCAAAACTGTGACCTCTACTGTCTACACAAGCAAATTGTTGACGGACGCACACACGTACGCACACACATACGGACGCCGGACATCACACGGTCACATAAGCTCACCATGTCACTTCGTGACAGGTGAGCTAAAAAAAAGACAAACAGTGACATCTTCAATCTGGCTGTTTCTTATCCTGATCAAGATTCCAACAGTGTGTTCTTATATAGAAAGGTCAAACACTATTAAGCATTGATGTTTTGTGTTCCAAAGCCCAGTGGTCCTACTTAGGGTTACATAATCCTTAACGGAAGTGAAATTTGGGGGGTTACATCAGTCAGTTTGCTACTAAATACATATGATGCAGGTCCTGGTGCATAAGATTTTAAAAATGTATTTGAAATGAAGAGTTTAGGTATCAGTTTAAAGGTACATGTGTAAGTCACAGGGCAAAAGGCCTGATTTGTGCATTTCTTTGTACGTTAGTGGTTGCCAGCCTCAATAGTAGGGCATGGTTTTTGCCTTCAAATGGCAGTGCCGGTAGCTGTCAAAACCGGTTCATATGTTCTAAGGTAATTATTTTGAGTTACGCCGTATAGATTTTTTTCAAATGCAGTTTTTTTGTAAGCTTATGAAACCACCTTTCCAGTCATGTATAGTTATATATTGGCTTATCGCTCGGTCATGGTGAAATTTGAGATCAAAGATTGCAAATTCTATATATAACAAAGAAGGAAATTAATTGGGCATGTGTAACCTTTAGTGTCTGGAACAATGTGTTTTCTTTCTGGATTGAATGGTTATGTGTAATGTATACAGACACAGCAGCCACATGATGGAACTCAACCGTTTGCATGCTGGAAAATTTGTCGTCTGCTAAAATGTTGTCTACTGAATTTCTAAAATTAGCATTTTCTTTGATTTTTTTCAAAGAATACAGTCAGAATAGCAAACAGTTTGAATCCTGATGAGACAACACGTTCTGTGGCGGCTCATCTGGATCCAAACTGTTTGCAAAGGCCTTCAAAATTCGGTACCAGCACTGAAAGATTTAAAGACCTTGTGTGTTGTAAGTGGTGCGCGCTATTGTAGACATAATTGTTTCTAAGGCATTGGATTATATTATAGAACTGTCATGACAAATATTTTAGAAGCCCTTTTGGAATCAATTTAAATAGATACAGGAGTAATCCACCGAAAATACGGTTCTTGTATAAATTAGCTTTTGAAACATGTTTATGAATGTGTTTGAGCACATAATTATGCCTATATAGTTTATCAGTGTCACATAAAAAAAAAATATCAAAGCAAAAGAAATAGTGCCTGTTTATTGTTTCTGGAACCTTTCAAACAATTCTTATAATACTTATACAAATATTTTCTTTTAAAGACAAGGTCCACCGTTAATCAAGGCATTGTTTTTTGTTAGATTCAACAACTGTGTGGATTGCTCTGGTTTACAAAGATCAATATAAACAACATGTTTATGTTGAAAAACTATTTAATATAGTGGCTTTGATTTTTCTGCAGAAGCCATCAGGTATTCAAGGTGCATGGGAAAATGGGTACATTCTTAGAGCAGCTGGATTTATTTCAGAACATTTTATGAAAATGTAGGCTTTTTGTAAGATGAAACAACATGATGTTAAGAAAATCTTTTTTTTGAGTACTGATACAATCTGCTTTCGTCTGAAATCTTTTTTGGCCAATTTCCATCAAAATGGGTTTTTTACTTTGAACAGCATTACCACTCATTAATGTGTAGGTATAACTCATCTAAAATATCTTTGAAATACAGACTGTACATTATTGAAACTTGACACAAATTATTAATCTTAAGCATAAAAAATTTGCCAGTGGGTAATGATGAAAAACAGCAATGTTTTGCTTTACAGCAATTATTTTTCTTTTGTCTACTTCATAGGCTTCATCTCATCAATTATGTGTTGCCTTAAACAACTAAGGTAAGTTGCCCCAGGTATTTCTTAGGAAATTACTTGGTTCTTAACAGAAGTAAATAAACAAGGTTACATTTCAGTATAAATTAAGCATTAATAAAAAATATGCACTTCCTCGTCTACAATATCAGACTATGTTAAGACTTTGAACAGTTTGTTATAAATGACTTGTTTTTCAAATCATTAATAGCAAAAAAGAAGTTGTTTATGGCATCTTTTTTGTCTTTCTTGCTGCCAGAAAATTACCAATTTACTTTGTCCAGGCCCATTGAATCTAACTCAAAATCTTGAATCTTCTGTTGCAAAGTATTTTCTATTTGATGATAAATAACAAAAACAATCTAGCAAATCAAAAAAATATGACTTTGTAAAAATGAACCAGTATTTGAATGTGTGTTTACGTTCTAAGATTTGAGAACTGCAAATTGTTTACTAAATCTAACCATTTACAGTCAAATTTACATGTTTTTTTGAGGATGTTTTAACAATGTTAACATATTTGCTATGGCTCCATGTGCATAAAAACAAATAAAAATCCATATGACTTCTTAACCCTTTACCACTTAGATATACATATTTGTGGTAAATTACAAAATTACATTTAATTAAGTAACTTCCTTACTAAGATTCAAAATTTAAAGGCTTCATTTCCAACCCTTAGATACTGATGAGCAGTAAACAGCATAAAACCTGAACAGAATGCCAGTTACTCATAGGCTGTTCTGGTTTATGCTGGTTGCAAAAGCCATCTTCACTTTGCTTCTCATGTGGGAAAGGATTAAATTTTGTATATTATAATGGTAATGAATCTTTACATTTAAAAACATTTCTTTTTAATTATTGCTCTTTTATGGGTTACATTTACCCTATTTAATAGGGACACGTTAATAAAAGGACCTTGAGCTGTTTATAAATTTAATTCTTGAAGTTAATAGGTAGAATAGAAATCCAATGCTTCACTGACATAATCCCTTTAAGTTTAATTATGGTGTATGGGAGAGGCATATTGAAACATTTTGAGACCTTTTTGTGTCAGTAACTATTTTCTTAGTCTTAGTCCATTGGGCACTGAGGTAAACTCCCCCAAATAAAGCTTAAACTTCAAACCTAACATCAAAAGACAGACCTTGCATCCCTCAACCCTTTCCCACTTAGAAGCAAAGTGAAAATTGCTTTGCGCAAAAAGCATAAAACCAGTACAGCCTGCGAGTAACTCGCAGTTTAGGTTTTATGCTGTTTGCTGCGCGTCTGCATCTAAGTGGACACCTGACTAATGCTAATGCAACTAAAATTCCTTTGAGCTGTAAGCATACTGTACTTTTCCATACTTGCCATGTTTTCTGGTGGTACTTTATCACTTTACAGAAATTTCTCAGGCTTGATATTCTGATTGAAAAAACACGCAATCCTGTTATTGGAGAATTACCTGATAAATAACATGTGAAATTACATTTTTCTTTGAAGTTAATGTTGCAAATTTTCAAACGTGACGGTTTTATTGGTGCTGTGATGCGATTGGTTAATGGTTCCTTGATTTTGGATTTTGTAGATAAAGTTTAACTATTTCAGTGCTTGAAGGCCTTTGCAAACAGTTTGGGTCCAGATGAGGACGTGGCGTCTCATCAGGATCCAAACTGTTTGCTATTCTGATAGTATTCTTGGAAAAAAAATGAAGAAAATGCTAATTTTAGAAATTCAGCAGACAACATTTTATAATGAGGACATGTACCAATGGGTTTATAATTACCAAGAAGTTGAGGTCGTTAACTCGTTCAACTATCTAGGGATTGTGTTTACCAGCGGTGGGTCATTCGTTCTTGCTACTAAAACACTAGCTAGACAAGGATTGCGATCCGTATTTTTACTTATGTCTTTAATTAAGAAAAACACAGTACCACTAAATATAACGTTGACTTCATTTGACGCTTGCGTACTATCAATGTCACAGGCAGTGTATATATAACACCTATACGAGGGTTATTTTTTCAAACTGTGTATTTTTGTCAATATTCGTTGTTGAAAAGTAAAACCATACACAATAGGTGTACATTTAACAATCTGGAACCCCTGGGGTAAGCTGGGGGGGGGGGGGGGGGGGGGTAGGGTCCCGGGGGGCGCGGGGGGGGGGGCAAAGTTATGATACTGCTGCCTGTGATCAATCTTAAGTTACTATTCAGAAGTTTGGAGTTATGATCATAGAAACATTTTAGAAAGATAACACAAAAAGTTTAGTAAATGGGTAATTAATGTAAACCCGTCTACCAATACTTTCATATCGTATAGCGAATAGGGTAGATTTCCATCGTATATCGAAAGATAAAATGCATTTAAAAGATTCATTCTGCTGAACAAGAAAAATGTATTTTAAATACCATCTTAAATGATGTTAAATAATATCAACGTTAACAATTCTCGTATTAACTGAACCTTATACGCTTTATATGACAATCATCCGGTTTAAAGGAAACATGGTTGTATCCTCACACGCTCAAAAAAGAAACGTTCATCCGAACTTGACTTGCTGATATCTCTATTAGTAACTGGCGATCAAGACTAGAAAACTTAACGTCATTGATGTTTATAAATATTGAAATTAAATGCACGTTTGAAAAATCAGCATATAAAAGCAAGTCCAATTTGAAAGTACATAAATATATTTGCAAAATTACATTTATCGTCTCACAAATTCAATGCTGAAATTGGTCGGCACTATAATGTACCAAGACAGGATAGAAAATGTATCCTATACGATCTATATGATAATGATGACAATTCGAAAAGAATTCAAAAACGATAAAACCTTAATAAGTAAGCAACGTACTGTCACAAAACCTTCAGATTAAGAGACATATAATTATATACAGCTTAAAAATTATACATTCGGTAGCTTATATAGTACTTCACTTGTTCAAATATCCAAGTCTTATTTGGATTGTTATGGTCCGATATATGTGTATGTTCCTTGCAAAATATTGAATGCATTTTTTAATATTTACTGGCATGTGTTGTCTAAATCGTTCGATAGTATTCAAGTTCTTACTAGCAAATATACCCCTTTAGATCATCTATACGTTATTTTCGCATGTGTGGTCAACTTAGGGTATGATTAGTGCAAATGCATTTATACGGAGATATTGCATTTATACTTTATATACTGCTTTCATATGATAGAAATGGATATTCATTAAGGAAACAAATCACTATAAATCGATTTTAATTTCGTTTTCGTATATTCGATCATCGGTATATGGCCCATACGGACCATTGACCAGGGACCGAGTTATTATTTATAGCTTTCACGCTGTATCTTCCTTAAACACGCCAAGTTTCGTGAAGTGTCGAGCGTATAAACACAATCAATATCAATAACGAAACCGATTGTTCTGACTTATTTGTTTAGCTATTTCACACAATCTTTGCTTGATTTCATTAAATTGTACTGAGAAGAAAGTAACATATTTTCATCCAAGCACTGCTCCTTTCTAGATTTATTCCTTTTGTATTATTTCCGATATATATTGTGTTAATTAATGAAACTTTCCAGAATTTGTTATTAATAAACCATTATTTGACTATAATTAAGAAAACAGTATCCCCATTCCAGTAAAGATAACTGTTCTGACTACTAAAATGTTAATAAAGGCATGTTCTATTAAACAGTAAACGCTCTAAATAAAATGATTCTCTACATATATATTGATATCCTACATACCTCATGCCATGTATCGTTTTATTGCATATTTGTTAAACGATAAGATGGTTATGCTTAAGTTGAATACATATTCTGTTCTGCTCTGATGATCTGATTTAGACAGTTTGAGTAAGAGAGCAGACAAGATTTATTGTGACAATTTTTGAAAAATCAAGGGCCATAATTCAGGAGAGCTTCTGGCAATAAGCCTTGAAATCAAAACTTGTATTATCGTTCTCCCACACATACTGCTATGTAGAAGTTGGTGTTCGGTCAAAGCAAAAGATATAAAAGTCAACACAAAAGAAGAAATCAGGTGGGATGCAATAAAATAACTGGAGCCATTGCAGACTTATGAAATACATGTTTAATGGCATGTATGCATAATATCAGAGTTACATGGCTTACAGTATGACAAATAGAAATGAATGTAATATTAAATGTATGATAAATTGTATACATTGAATGAAAAACATGGAAGCAAAAATCAATACCACTAAATGTATATGTCATTGTGACATAAATTATGAATTAAATATTTTAGTGACATTGCTCCATCACATACTATGATACTCATAAAAGAGTTTGTAATAAATAAAATGTTCCATTTGCTAAGCAAAAAGGCATGTTTTTCTTTCTGATTGGAAAAAGACACTTAATTACATCGGCTAAACAGTGTTTGCTTCAGGTGACAATAAAACAAGCATTTAATGTAACACATATGTTGCAACTAGAAAAAAACAGAAACAAATGAAAAACAAATTACAATGGTCTATGCTTGCCAAATAAATAACAAAATTTCCAAAAAAGTGCTGATACTAGGAGTCCCAAATGCCCCTTCATTTTTATCCAAAGCATGATCTTTACCATAAAAGTTGAGGAAAACAGACAAGTTTTATTATTTATTGAAAAACAAGCACAAATCTCTATATCTTCCATCGATATATGCAAAATCATTACAATCAAATGTGTACTTATAGCAACTCTAAGTAGAAGGACATACTCAAAGGACAATTACTTCATAAATATCAATGAAAGAGTTATGGTTCTTGTACTAACAAGTCTTTAAGTATTACCAGGTCCATGTAAATGAAGTTTTATTTGTATTCTTCTTTGGTTTTACTAAGCTCTATAAAATTACATTTTGTAGTACAGCTCTGGACAAGAAAATACCTAGGGAAGTAACTCCAAGAACACTTTAGCAAGTTTTATTGTTCTGGCACTCTTGACTTGCACAATGTCTTTTGTAGATTTATGAAGTTTATATTAATATTTTCAATTTCAAAAATTTAAAGAGAGCACAAGTAAATTAACAAAGGGCAATAACCCTGTTAATATTGAAGAGTTGTAGAGTTATGGAGCATTTCCTCTGCTCTAAAATCCTGTTATGAATATTTAAAGTTTAATTTGAATCCACTCAATACTTAATAAAGTAATAATGCTTTGAACAAGAAAATAACAGAATGTAGTTCTGCACACAGAAATTAAACAAAGGAAAATAACTTCAAACATACAAGAAGGTTCTTGCACCCAGAACTTCCTTTCAATGTCCTCTATCAATTTAAAAAATTGTATTATAATCCCTTCAATACTTGTGAATTCATGGTTGGCGCAGGAAAAATAAAATGCGCAATAAATCTGTAAATACCTAAAGGAGAGCTTTCGTCAATGTACTCAGCATTTTCACTGAAAGCCATCTACCATTATATGAATTATTATTTGAATACAGAATACCTTCAATACTTGGTGATTCTTGCACCACAAAACATTATGAGATAAAAAACAATAAACAAAGAGAAATTTACACAAAATACTGATACAACAGTTGAGATTATATTTCCTTTCAATTTCAATGAATGTCCTCTACCATTACATATACATGTAGTTTCATTGGAATCCCTTCAATACTTCCCAAATTATATTCCGTACAAGAAGCAGGAAAGATATTTGAAAAGGCGGTCAGACAGAAGGATTAATGGACTGATAGAATGAAGGATGGACTGATCGAATGACAGATGAAGTGATTACTTAATGCTTTCCTTCAGGGTATACAAATATATACATCCTGACATATAATTACAAACATAGTGTTCAATCAAAATGCTAAAACTTTCAAATATAACTATAAATGAGTAATAAAAATATATGTTCCTCAAAACCTCTAAGCTATTGAAGTTGATCAATAAGTTGCGGTTGTCAGTGCCTTTATAAACACCCAAGAAATAGGTAAAACGCTGCAATTCTCATCAAGCACATATTGTTTACATCTTAACAATAAAGCGCTAAGTATTCCTATGCTACTACATTGACCCTGGGCTATGCAGAACTGTTAACAATCCAGATAGATCTTGAAGTTTGTTTGCGTCAGGTGTTTCTTGTTATTTGTTTAGATTCGTATTTCTTACAGTTATCACTTCACAAAGTTCTTGTCAGTTTGGTTTGATTTAAAAAGAATGTGTCTTTATTATGCACAATAAATTAAAACAATTCAACAAGAGATGCTCACTCAACTGTCTTGCATTATCATGCGCTAAAAAGGGGTAAATTGAAAGTTTAACAAGATAATTCATTTTGTACAATTGGTTTGTGTAATTATATTAGGGACACCATAAGGGGATGAACTCCTAGCCATATTTTAACAGATTTTTAGAATAACAGTTCTGCTTAATTATTACTAGTCGATATGTTGTAAAATTACAATATTAAATTATGTATTGAGTTACATTTTAAGGTCAAGACAATGCACTTTTTGGTCAGGGCAAGTAAAATTTTAGGGAACTAGTCCGACTGAACAAGTGGATTTAAAATTGAATGCGGAGCTTTGCCACAAGTGTCATACAATAAATAAAATGATATTAATGATGACAATAAGGGATGTTTAAGTATATGTTGCTATTAATATTATGATACATGTATATCAGTGAAGTTTGGAGTTGATATCTATAACGTTTGAAAGCAATGCTTCTGGCAAAAATCTCATCTCATACACATTTAAACATTCATACAAAATTATTCCAGTATACCTACAGTTTTGTAATGTGTAAATGAGTATAATAATAATTAACATATTTACAAAAAAATTATCGAGTACATGTAATATTATTCCTAATGGAGTATAAAGAACATATATATTATTTAAGTATTTTGACAAAAACATATTGCACATAACCCAGCAAGACAGAAATCTGTCCCACAATACATGTATTACCAACACAGTTCAGAAAGACAATTTTAGATACTAAAAGCCTTTTCAAAGGCTCAGTGTCCAGTTGTATGTGACATCTTTTGCCTAAATAATTTAACATGATACCATAGTGGTGAATGAATAGCACAACAATGGAATATTATGTGCATAAATATGCAAAGATCATAGGCAAAGGATATTATTACAATATGGACAATCAACATCATGGAGATAACTCTGTACAAGAAGACTTGGAACATAAACTTTCAGATAAAAAGAGACAAAAATGCAATTTTAAATAAATATATTTACAAAGTTTCTTTAAAGCTTGATGTGTACATCATTGTTTATATTATTTATTAACTGAAACTGAATTATATAGTCAATAGCACCATCCCTGGTGTATAACAAGGTAACCACTGCAATAAATGCTTACAATGGACATTTTGAAGTTGTTTCCCCTTAATTATGTTTTATTTTGTGTCTGTTTACACGACATGCCAAGTTCCATCTTGTTTTTTAATGACATTAAATGAACTTACATTTTTCAATTTGCAAATTACCTGTAAAACAAAAAAATGGTGGGAAACAATTTTAAACAAATAATTGATTACACATAAAAATAGTCAGAATTTTTTTTCAATCCTTATCATCAACAAAGTGTTTTCAACAGTTAACAAGTTTCTGGAATACTTTCCATGGGTGGACCCTTTCTCAGAGTATTTCTCCTCACAATCTCTTTATAAAGGTCTGTATGATTACTTTCAGGAGTATTATGTCGTCGCAAACTTCCAACATTTATGTACGGTAAATTGTCATACAGGTTTTCATCATAATCCGGATCTTCTTTATCAAGAGCATTTTTACTGTTCTGCAATTTTACATCATCACTTTGGTATGTGTTGTTAAAGGCTTCGTTCTTGCAGGAAGGTACATTATCACTTAGTTTTATATGAAATGCCTTCCACAAGTCTTCTTCTGTAACATTTTCGCAGTCCAAGGCTTGATATGAGGCCAGACACATGTCATCCTGGGTACCAGGAATTAAGTTCACCTTTTTGACCTTGTCCGGAGAACGAGACGGTAACGTTTTACTGTACATTTCTAGGAAGTTTAACTTCTGATCCTCATTGACTATATCTTCGGGAACAGATTCTTCTGAACCAGAAGGCAGTGGAGTAACCATAGCAACTGGTGAAAAAGTGACGGTTTTATTTTTAATTTTCTTTTTTGGGGGAAGTGTACAATTCGTTATTTCTCTTGCGGCTGATTGTGGCTGAATTGCTTGCACATAGGCAATGTATTCCGATTTTGGCATAATAACTTCGTCTTCCTCTGAAGTTTCGCTTTCTTGACTCTTCTTTTTTTCAAGCAGTGGAACTTTCTGTTCTGCTGCAAACTGGTCCATATAGTTCATGTAACCTACTCCACCATTTGGTACTGAAGCGCTGGAATCAAATGACGAAACCCCTTGGGAAAATGCCTCCTTGAGTTTTCGTTCGGCACTAGAATTTACGTCGGATAAATTCGTAAGTCTCATAGGGCTACGTTTGATGGAGCAGTATTTATCCTCATCGTAGTCATAGTGACAGTAAGTATTGGACGTGTGATTGGTGTCCTTGCTCTTCAGGATTGGAGACGGGAATGGTGGAGGCTCCTGTCGGACCGGACGTCTCTTGCTTCGCAAACGTCTGAAATGCATGGAAATACAAATAAGTTAAATTTCATGGAAATCAATCTTTGATGTAAAAAAATATGCTTAGAATGGCTTGAAAAATACTTAAAACAGCAATCAAAGAAATTCAAGGTAAATTACAATATATGTTAATGGCATTCATGATTATGATACGATGTCATTATGTTGGTCTAAAATTCATCCTAAAAAGCTTATATAAAGCTATCATGAAAAGTGCATCGGGTGAGAGGCTCAACCCACAACCTACAGAACACTAGCAGGGTATTCTACCATATGACCAAACAATTGGCCGCTGGCTCTTACCCACAAACACCTCAGAGCTATATAATTTTGGCAGTAAGTTGTGTATGTATTGACTGTATCCAAAATAAAACGATGCATACAAATGTCATCGGCTACAAAATAAATAAATTAGGACAGCTATTTTCAACAGTTTTATCTCTAACACTCATGCAATACAGCCAGTGATACAACCAAGATGAAACACACCTTAAAAATTGAAGAGCTCTTGAAAACTTTACATGATTATCTAACTAATTTGGATTGCCAGCTGACATCCACAGAATGTTTCACTTGATAAGATAAGACTTTTCAAAATACAGGCATCCTTTGCTAGCCAAAAGAGTCATTATATGTCCAAGGCACCATAATTCCCATTTACTTTTGGTTGCAAAAATCATTTGCTCAAATGTCAAGCAGATAACTATAATGCTCTTGTAAAAATAACACTTAAAGGCTTTTAGGAGCATAACTAAGAACATCAGTTTTCAGGTCTTAGCACATTCATGGCATTACAAAATGCTGTAAATTAATGGAAACTCTCATGAATTATTTGTTACCAGGAAGACCAAAGGCCCAATTTTGCTCATCTGAGACCCTGGCCCACAAAATAAGCTGTTTGTTGCAGCTTTTTTTCGATGTTTTGATGTATTCAGTTTGGTCAATGTATCATTCAATTTTTTTTAAGGAAATTTCATGCTGATTGGGAAAAAAATGTGGCCTCAATAATTTGCAAGCTTTTGAGTTAATTTGACCAAGTGACTAATTTTTTATTTGCATGTTACCGATTTCTAAACTCACTCCTGATATCATTGTATACAGATTAACCAATAACTACATGTGGTCTATTGACCTAGTTTTTTACCCTACATGAACCTAGATTCATGAAGATTGGGAAATAAATGTAACATCCAGAGTGTTCACAAATTTTTTTCCTTACCGGTAATTTGAGCTAGTGACCTAGATTTTGACAAATTATACCCAGTTTTTAACTCAGCCAAAATATGATAAGACACAGGTTTCCTGAAGATTCGGCATTCATGTGACCTCTAGAGTTTTCATATGGTTTAACTATACCCCAAAGCAACATAAGGAAAACTGTCCACCCGCTGACAGCTCTGTAAAACAACTTTTAACACTAATGGTACTATTATTCAATTTGCCTTTTCCTCTTTCATATTACATGAACAATAATAATAATAATTGGCCCCGTGATCAAATACATGAGTTTAATTTTGGGGTTTTATATATGTACCTAATAAACGTCATTTAATTTGAATAAATACAAATCAGGTGATTAGTAATATTTGATTGGACAAAACTACATGTAACAAACCCTGTCAAAGAATTTACAAACCTTATGAACATGAACATTAAATAGTACATAATTGGACATTCGTGAAAGACAACGTCGTTAGAATGAATATTGATAAAAAAAGTAATATGTGACAGAAAGATTCAGCAGATTGTAAAATCAATATGTTCGCACCAACTGTTACTCTATGTAGTCTGTACATGTATGATGGGAGTGGGGAACATATGATTGGAATGTTCATTAAGGGCAATAAAGTGAGAGAAGAAGAATATGTCTACATAATTGCATTTAGTATTTCAGCCAACATCAAACAATTAATAAACAACAGCCCAGGTTTTATGGCACAGTCCATTATGAACGAACATGATGACCTAGACACATGTTGCAGGCTTATTCCTCTGAAAATGCCATATGTCAAAGTCTGAGTTTTCTTTGTTTTGTGATATTCATTATTTTAAGATTGCATGATCTGAGTCACTAATGGAAAAATTGAATCTGAAACATGAAATAAGTTGTGTGAGTAACAATTTACACACTGTTTTAATACGCCACACACTTCCACACATTTTCTATAATACTTATATCACACTTTTACCTTTTATGTTCATATATAAATCTGTTGCCATGCAGGAGATCTATATAACTAACATATGTCGGTTAAAGCTTGTTAAAAATTGTATGCACCAAATGAATACAAATAATCAACAGATACCTATTATTCATATACCTGTAGATACATTTCACTGTCTTTCAGTTGGTTAACAGTGCAAATTAACGTTGGTAGAGCATAATTTTCTTTCATTAGTTTTTTTAGTTGATTTATTTGTGTTTGCAGATGTTCTTGGCATAGTAAATTTACAACTACTTGTATTCTTATGAGCACAATGACGCCACAGTCTGCGCAAAAACCTTTTAAGTACAAACCAGTGGATAGTAAAACATCTCCATCAGACCGTGCAAACAGCTCTGTGTGCTTAAATAATTAACACAGATTATCAACAGCAGGAGGCATGTCTACACTATGGTATGTCTGTTCTACTACGCATGTCCTACGCTGATTGCAACAAGAGATAATGGAATATAATGAGGGGTGCGTGTGAGTTGTGCCAAATGGACTCAATGAGAAACTGCTGCATGTGCTAAACATTTACATTTCAGATACAATAGTTTCACTTTCAACTTTGAAAATTGTATATGGGATGATAAGGTACACAAGCATCCTTATTAGCGTTGTCTGATGAAAAAACAAGGACAAACAGTGACATCTTCAATCTGGCTGTTTCTTATCCTGATCAAGATTCCAACAGTGTCTTCTTATACAGAAAGATCAAACACTGTAATGCATTGATGTTTTGTATTCCAAAGCCCAATGGTCCTACTTAGTGTCTGGAACAATGTGTTTTCTTTCTGGATTGTATTGTTAGGTGTAATTTATACAGACACAGCAGCCACATGATGGGACTTAACCCATTGCATGCTGGGAAATTTGTCGTCTGCTAAAATGTTGTCTGCTGTATTTCTGAAATTAGCATTTTCTTTGATTTTTTTCAAAGAATACAATCAGAATAGCAAACAGTTTGGATCCTGATGAGACACCACGTTCTGTGGCGTCTCATCTGGATCCAAACTGTTTGCAAAGGCCTTCAAAATTCGGTACCAGCACTGAAAGGGTTAAAGCCCCTATGTGTTGTAAGTGGGGCGCGCTATTGTAGACTTAATTGTTTCTAAGGCATTGGATTATATTATAAAACTGTCATGACAAATATTGTAGAAGACCTTTTGGAATCAATTTCAATAGATACAGGAGTATTCCACAGAAAATACAGTTCTATAAGCATATGAAACATGGTTATGAATGTGTTGGAGAACATAATTATGCTGATATAGGTTGAGTGTCACATAAATCTAATTATCAAAGCAAAAGAAAAAGTGCCTGTTTATTGTTTCTGGAACCTTTCAAACAATTTTTATAATGCTAATATACAAATATTTTCTTTTAAATAAAAGGTCAACAGTAAATCAAGGGATTGGTTTTTGTTTGATCCAACAGTATGTGTGATCATTGCTCTGGCTTATAAAAATCTATATAAACAACATGTTTATGTTGAGAAACTATTTTCATACTGGCTTTGATTTTTCTGCAGAAGCCATCAGGTATTCAAGGTGCATGGGTAAATTGGTACATTCTTAAAGCAGCTGGATTTATTTCATAACATTTTATGAAAAATGTAGGCTTTTTGTAACACAAAACAACATGATGTATAGAAAGGATCATTATTTTGAGTACTGATACAATCTGCTTTCGTCTGAAATCATTTTTGGCCAATTTCTATCAAAATGCGTTTTTTACTTTTAACAGCATTACCTCTCATTAATGTGTAGGTATAACTCATCTAAAATATCTTTGAAATACAGACTGTTCATAATTGAAACTTCAGGGCTCGAAATTAACACTCGCACACTCGCAAAATGCGAGTGAAAAATACCGATTGCGAGTTAAGTTTTCAGCCACTAGTAATTTTTTGCGAGTAGAGAAATAGTGAAAAAAAAACAGTATTATTGCTAAATGCGTTCGACGTCCTGAACGCTAAACCATAGGTCATAGAACGTCCTAATACCCGTATGCGGAAACGCGCACCTTGTATATAGACTGGTATACTTATAGTACAGATACGAGGATGGTATTGGTACAAAGAACGTTAAACAGTCGACTAATTCACACGTGTTCATTGAACTTGAACATACATGGCGTCGAAGCGAAAAATAACATGTAGTTTCTTTTTGCCCACAGATGGAAATAACAATACGATAGATAAAGCAAAGTTAACTGTTGAATAAAAAAAACGATATTAAATTATGTGTCCAGCAAAATTTGCGAGAATGTTTTTGATTTTGCGAGTCGGTATTAAAGCTGCTCGCAATGTTTTGCAAGTAGAAAAAAAAATTAAATTCGAGCCCTGAAACTTGACACAAATTATTAATCTTAAGCATAAAAAAATTGCCAGTGGGTAATGATGAAAAACAGCAATGTTTTGCTTTACAGCAATTATTTTTCTTTTGTCTACTTCATAGGCTTCATCTCATCAATTATGTGTTGCCTTAAACAACTAAGGTAAGTTGCCCCAGGTATTTCTTAGGAAATTACTTGGTTCTTAACAGAAGTTAATAAACAAGGTTACATTTCAGTATAAAGTGAGCATTATTAGAAAATATGCACTTCCTCGTCTACAATAGCAGACTATGTTAATACTTTGAACATTTTGTTATAAATGACTTGTTCTTCAAATCATTAAGAACAAACAAAGAAGTTGTTTTATGGTATTTTTTTTGTCTTTCTTGCTGCCAGATAATAACCAATTTACTTTGTCCATGCCCATTGAATCTAACTCAAAATCTTGGAACTTCTGTTGCTAAGAATTTTCTATTTGGTGATAAATAACAAAAACAATCTAGCAAATTAGAAAATTATGACTTTGTAAAAATGAAACAGTATTTGAATGTTTGTTTACGGTCTAAGATTTTAGAACTGCAAATTGTTCACTAAATCTAACCATTTACAGTCAAATTTGCATGTTTTTATGAGGATGTTTTAACAATTTTAAGATATTTGCTATGGCTCCATGTGTATAAAACAGATAAAAATCCATATGACTTCTTAACCCTTTACCACTTAGATATACGTATTTGTGGTACATTACAAAGTTACATTTAATTAAATACCTACCTTACTAGATTCAAAATTTAAAGGCTTCATTTCCAACCCTTAGATACTGATGAGCAGTAAACAGCATGCAACCTGAACAGACTGCGAGTTACTCTCAGGCTGTTCTGGTTTTATGCTAGTTGCAAAAGTAACTAGTTTCTTAATCTTAGTCCATTGGGCACTGATGTAAACTCCCCCAAATAAAGCTTTAACTTCAAACCTAACATCAAAAGACAGACCTTGCATCCCTTAACCCATTTATGCCTAGCGTCTAGAAAAAAAGGCCTTGGCAAACAGCGTAGACTTAGATGAGACGCCGCATAAGGCGGCGTCTCATCAGGGTCTTCGCTGTTTGCGTAAAGGAATTTCTGTAAGAAATAGTCTAAATATAGAAATAAATATACTAGACATCCCTTATTTTGGAAATAAATTGATCCAATTTAGAAGGATGGGAAAGTCCACTAGGCATAAATGGGTTAAACCACAGCAGTCATGCATACATTTCTTTATTTTCTTGGGATTATCTGATAGTAGTGCAGGAAATGTTGATGGTTTACATCTCAAACAAGCCTGGTGAAAAACTGAACAATCATGTAAGCCACCAATAGACTAATAAAAAGAACTCATGAGATATGTTGATGGCTATTTGCAATTTAAGATACATCTAGTAATTGCTGAAGCCCCAGATGTTAATTTAAAGATCATGTCATTGATGAACAGTATCAGATTTAAGTTCTCTACACAACATTAGACTTTTATGTAGATTTAATGAACAAACGTGTATTATGTATGCAATTTTTTCTTTGATATTGAACTTACATGTAAATCAACCTGTAGAAATTGTTTGTTCAGAATGTTTTATTTCCCAATTTAAGGTCGTTGTCTAAATTGTCACAATTAGTTTGATCGTGTTGTTGTTGTTTCTCTTGAAAAAAAAAATGCAATCCATTGTTTCCATTTGCTTAGGTGTATTTCTGCTAAAAACCATTGTATTTCAGAAGTTTGTAAATAACTATTCTTCAAGAATGAACAATAAACAGTAAATCCAACAACATTGCCATTCCTGTTTGGACCATGATTCAAAGTTCGAATTTCCAGGCGACTCGGGTCATTTAAAGGTGTAGCATGTACGCAAATAATGTTACCTGCAACAGATGATGATGATTCCAATCAGACCGATGATGATGACGAAAGCAACAGCAACTGACACGCCAATTATCAACGCCACTGAAACATGTATGTACAAGCATAAACATAGGGGCAACACTAACTGCTTTTATGGAATTTTTCTTTGAAAGGAAATCTCTTGTAAATGAAAATCCAGCCTAAACCGAAAGTGTCGTCCCTGCTAATCCTGTGCAGACTGCACAGGGTAATCTGGGCTGATACTTGACACACATTTAAGCCGGGGTTTTTTCAGAGCACTGTTAATTTATTTAACCCTTTACCACTTAGAAACGTATTTTGACGCATTTGTTGTCCCTTAGAAAACTATATTTATTTAAAGGCTTTTCTTACTAGATTCAAATTTTAAAAGCTTCATTTCCAACCCCTAGATACTGGTGAGCAGCAAACAGCATAAAACCTGAGCAGACTGTGTCTTACTCGCAGGCTGTTCTGGTTTTATGCTGTTTTAACATTGCAATTTTTATTTTGCTTCTGAATTGAAAAGCGTTAAATGTTTCCTTCAAATACAGATTTTACATGTGCACCTGCAAATTTTAGCCATGATTCATGGGAACAGATTTCCGAACATCCAAAGTGAACGCCCTTATAAACACCACCATAACAGTATTTGCATGATCAGGAATCCGATTCAACGCTCGCCAAGATTGCACTTATTATTCTGCTTACCTCCACAAAACCAATGTTTCTTCCCAGAATGAAGAATTTCCAAGCCTTTAAGTGAAAACCCTAATGAACCCATAGCATTATTTGGCCTCTTAACAATAAAATGCTCACCAATGAGCACGATGTAAATACGTTGCTTAAATAAAAACATCATACAGGAACTCACTCATGTCTGTAACTTTACTAGTTGATCCCTGCATGGTCCCATTTTCATGTGTTTTCCCTATACCCGGATCCAGGGGTGGAGTAGGGTCATTGATGTCAATGGTGCGACTTTCCGCATCGTCCACTGCATAACCAAGGTAACGTTTCATTGCATTGCCGCAATACACTTCTACAAAGTCCTTATCTTGCTTCGCTGAAATGTTAACACATTCTTATAAATATATTATTTTTGTGTCATTGGTAAAAAAAAAGTAATCCATATCTTGATAGGCTAAATTACGAAATGTTTTTATAAATATTGCTTTATGTAAATTAATGCCACATGCACATTGTTAACTTAATGGCTTCAAGTTTAAGTCTTTCTTTCATTAACATTTCTCAGTGTATATGAAAAGATATAGTTTTAATACATAACATATTTTGTCATGTTGAAACATTCTTTAAAATGATTAAAATATGTGACATCTTTCACTTGATATTTCACTAGTTGTCTGGTATAATCTTTTAAGCTATTTAAGTTGGTCAGGGCCTAACATTATGTCAATTATTTAGTGGGTTGTACTTAACAAAGCTAAAAGTATATAAGCTAAAAGTATATAGTTCATGAAATGAACCACAATTTCAAGCTGGAAACAAAGTAATAGACCAACAAAATTACTGCTATACATTGTACATTTCATAAACATAAGATATATATAAGAAAGTGGGATATACATGTAATAATGTAACAGTGCAGCTGTATATCAAAGCCATGCATAGTAAGATTGGTTCCAGCATAATGACACAGTATTCATATCTTCTTCAACTTCTATCTCCACAAAGACCAAGCTAAGATAAAAATTACCTTTGGCCTGGACCCAAACAAATCCCTGTGCCTTTGGAGCCCTATTGTTAAAAGTCAAGGTCACAGATCGCACATCACTGTTGTAAATATTACGAAAAGCGTTCAATCCAGTGTGACCACAAGTGATCACTTTCCGGTTCCCGTCTTCATCTTTGATTTCTATGTCCTGGTAACAGTTATTCCCCACATCCGACCTGTAGAATATGATATCCAGGGCGTGTATGTATAAACCCACTTGGTTCCCAGTTCGAATAAGGCACTTACACTCTCGGTCCCCAGGTTTGATAGGGTGGGGATAATTTTCGTTGGCTATGTAAAGTTGCTTGCCTCGTTTTTGTAAGTTTGAGCATACGGGTAGGACATCTTCATCTGAAATTTATAGAAAAAACAAATTTGTCGCAAAGGTCATGACTATTTTGTCACCTTGCATAGCTTGCAAACATAAATTTATATGTTTGTTGTATTGCCAATGATAAAACAGATAACCTGTCAAGGAATATGATGATGTGTTCCAATCATTTATGTAAATTATGTTACGAATGTCTTTGAGATTCGTTTCTAAATAAACTGGCATATGAAATTACACTATCATTTCGATGTAACTCAAAACTAGTTTGACAATAACTGTCAAGTATTCATTTAATATGACCAACATCATGTGAAAATGGGTACAATGTAATGTTATGAAATATTCAGCCTGCGTAATTCTGAGCAGTCTGGTCAGGTTCTACACTGTCCGCTTTATTAACAGGCAAGGATTCTACCAGTCTCCTTAACAAAGCCATCACATAGTGGGATACAGAGGCATATCTAAAGCTACTCTGTTCAAAAAGGTCCTGTTTTTTGTGCATGATGCTGCTCATGCGTCAGATGTTACCTGCAATATGTTACATGATAACATTTGCGTAAACAAAAACTAAATTGTTATTACTCAGAATTCATGGAAAGAAACACACAAATGCTCGTTCTTGAATCCTTCTGCAAACGATTGCATTTCATTACCTGGTGTACAGTCATGTATCACAGTCATATAGTCTGTGACAGTCCCATATCCCTGCGCCCGACATTTGTCTCCGGCAGACGCATTGTTTGCCTCGATATCACACCCTGGCCGGCCAGAACACAACATGTTCAAATAAGGGTATTTCGAGTCATCGTCGCTCACTAGACAATCATCATAGGTCGGGTGGCAGCAATCGTCAGAGAATCGCTTTCCTCTTCCTCCGCAGTTCTGATTGTTTTTCACACCGAAGAACACCCGCTTGATGGCAATCTTGTGACCTTTTTGGCAGTTGAGTCGAATGCGTTCCCCGGTGCATCCGCTCGTGTAGATGTTGTCCAGTGTTGATAGGACACCTGCAATTGAGTTATGAGTTCCTTGTTAAATTTGGAAGGGAGTGGCTCCCCTGGTACATGTAGGTAAAGATCTAGGGTAGACTAAATTTTATTACGGTCATGTCTGTGTGGAACCCTAGCATTTTATTGCTGTTTGTCATTGTGATATTGCATTTTGTATCAATTTATTTTCTGTTGCATTATTGATAAAATAAATTGCAACAAGGGCTGTTTGTAAAACATGCATGCCCCCCATATGGGCTGTCCGTTGTAGTGGCAGCCATTGTGTGAATACGTTTTTTGTCACTGTGACCTTGACCTTTGACCTAGTGACCTGAAAATCAATAGGGGTCATCTGCGAGTCACGATCAATGTACCTATGAAGTGTTATGATCCTAGGCAAAAGCGTTCTTGACTTATCATCCGAAAATCATTTTACTATTTTGGGTCACCGTGACCTTGACCTTTGACCTCAAAATCGATAGGGGTCATCTACGAGTCATGATCAATCTACCTATGAAGTTTCATGATCCTTGGCATATGCGTTCTTGAGTTATCATCCGAAAACCATTTTACTATTTCGGGTCACCGTGACCTTGACCTTTGACCTAGTGACCAGAAAATCAATAGGGGTCATCTGCGAGTCATGATCAATCTACCCATGAAGTTTCATGATCCTAGGCGTATGCGTTCTTGAGTTATCATCCGGAAACCATTTTACTATTTCGGGTCACCGTGACCTTGACCTTTGACCTAGTGACCTCAAAATCAATAGGGGTCATCTGCGAGTCATGATCAATCTACCCATGAAGTTTCATGATCCTAGGCGTATGTGTTCTTCAGTTATCATCCGGAAACCATTTTACTATTTTGGGTCACCGTGACCTTGACCTTTGACCTAGTGACCTCAAAACCAATAGGGGTCATCTGCAAGTCATGATCAATGTACCTATGAAGTTTCATGATCCTAGCGTGTATTCACATACACAATGTCTTAAACATATTGAGTTTAAATTGGCTATTTTGAGATTTTCTTGAAATTACATTTATTATGTCATGCACAAGGTCTAATTCAGGATGCAGACAACTTTCATGACCAGTTTTGTCAACTGCTTAAATTTTATCATTTATTATATAAATTGCATTCATTTAACAGGTAACATGATACTCAAAACAGTGTTGTTGTTTTTCAACATGGTAATGGCCAGCTGAGGCCGTTTGGACTGGGAAAAATTCTGTTATTTTGACTTAAATTGGGAAATGTTTCATTTGTTGGTTTCTGTGCTTTCAAAAGCTATCAAATTGAGGATAAAAAAGTTTTAATTATTAAAACAACTAAGATTCAACTCACACAGCTGGATAAGGAGAAGAATAGAACATTTAGATTTCATCTTTTGTTTAACTTAAAATTGAAAATTTAAGGCAAAAACAAAAAAAATATGTTGTTTTTTTAAGTTGGGAATGGGGACAAAATTTGGTCCCAAATATGATAAAAACATACACACTGTAAATGCATAAACATTAGATGAACATGGTTGCAGTAACATATAGATTCAAAGATAAATATGTAAACATTAAAAAATTTGATCCAAAGGTGGAAACCACTACAAGCATGATCCTTTAAGGATAATGAATATATGAGAAAACTTGATTTGTGTAGGTATATATTGTAGGTCCATTTGACCTTCTAAGCACCATAATTAGCATACTAAATACACATGCTCACACTTAACAATAAATGAGCCCTGAGATGTCTGCTGATTTCCCTGATTGCAATCTGCAGCCTGGCTGTAAAGATACAGCAGTGGATCTGAGAGAGTGGTGTGGAAGAGGGGAGTCAGGAGTTAAAACTACTGTACTGATAAATAATCATCCAAGTATCAAGATGTGGTCTATTAACACCAAGACATTCAGCTCAACATTCCTGGTATCTATCAATGCAATTGAGACCACTCTGGTCACTGAAAGACCAGCATTGGAGACCTGCTAATCTGGCACCACACTTCTCTCTCATATGCATTAAGCCCTGTTTTCCCAGAGCACGACTCATATAGTTTATTGTTGAAGATTGGGAGACCTGAAGAAATGAGATGCTTCAACAAGTGTTTAGAAGATACAAAAAATCTTAATTTAAGATGAGAAGTATTGTATTTAATAACAATAAAAAATAATAATCAATAAGCAGGAAATTCTCGCCAAAGGCTCGCTTACTAACAAAATTCCTGAACTTGTTTAATAAAATATGGTATGATATGACAATCGTGCCAGATCCTATATTTATCACCTGAATTCATCTCATTGCAAATTGTTTGCAAACTTAAACATAGGGTATGCACACACAGCCCAGACATCCCAGGGATGTCAATGACAAATGCTCAATTTGGTACCAGGCAGTCTGAAAGTACAAAACACTAACTAACAAACAATTGCATTACCTAGGTCAAAGACTGCTTTTTAAACTTTGATCAAGGTCACTGTGACAATGTACATGCAAAGGATTTAAGACGTTTTAACATTTATAATATGCATCTTTTGCATTTATGGCAAAACGTATGTAAGAATGAGAGTTATTTAAATAACCATAAATAATGGATTAATATTAATTGATTTGTGAGCAGAAAAGTTTTCCATCAAACTCAGCTATTAACAATAAGTATGATACTTGCATTCAGACATTAGAAGGCATATCAGGGTATATGCCATTGTTTACATAATTGTGTTGGCTAATTTTTATACTGAAAGACACATTGAACCTCTTGAACACATTTGCACTGTCGACACATTGAATTTGTTTAAGTTAATGATTCTCATGTGTGAAAACAAGCATTTCAAAAATGATAAAAAATTTATCAGAAGCTGTTATTGTATGTATACATTTATTGTTGATGTTTCATGATGATACACATATCATCTAGAGCTGTAATAATACTTATAAATTTATCTCTGATGCAACACATTTGTTTTATCTTGATGTATCACAGCTGGGCAAAAACTGGCTAAAAACACAACTTCTGTAAGAAAAAATGCAATTAAAATCAACAAAAGGGCCAAATGCCCAACTTCGCTCACCTGAAACCTAAAGGTAAGGAACTGTATTGATTGACTTTTAGGATATATTTGAGATATTAAGTAACATACCATTAGATCAACTACTTTGGATGATGACTGACCTTAAAACACAGTGGCCTAAAGAGTGTTTGCAAGCTTTTTAAGTCATGTAACCCTGCAGTGACCTTTTTTTTTTATAACATTAGACCAAGTTTTGAACCTAACCAATTCATCATTAAGACAAAAAGTAATGTTCGTACAAAGCTTGATGAATTTGGGCTGTAAATGTGGCCTCTACATGTAGATAAGTGTTCAAATAAGCTTTTGCTTTAATGTGACATGGTGACCTTGTTTCGGATCCAAGCGACTCAGTTCAAAACTTAGTCGCCATATCATTGGGGTATGTCTGAGCATGTTTCATAAAGATTGGGCAGAGAATGTAGCCTGTAGAGAGATAAAAATCTGTTTCTTCAATCTAAACTTGTAACCTTATATTTGATCCCACTTGCCCCCCTTTTATTTCTTGGCAGAGATCAATGTATTGACTACAATGCACGCACAGTTAATTGGGCAATAAATGTTGCCTCAAGAGTGTTCACATGCTTTTTCTTTAATTTTACCTCATGACCTTGAAGTGACCCAGTTCCAAATGCAGCCAAAATATCAATTTAACACATGTTCTGACCAATTTTTATGAAAATATGGACAATGAATTATACCCTCGAAGTGTTCATAAGATTTTTTTTTTTAATTTGACCAAATGACCTTTTTGACTCCACAGTTTCGAATGCTGCAAAGATATCATTAAAAAAGTTTCTAACCAACTTTCATGAAGTTTGGGCTTTAAATATTGCCTCCAAATTGTTCATTGAGTAAATGTTGACAATGTTTGACAGATGAACCATGAAAGACAAATAAAGGCATATTGTGCTCGGGAGAGCTAAAATATTATCTACAAAAAAAAAATAAATCAAGAAACCAATGGCATCACAGCACCAATAAAACCGTTATGTCTGCAAATTTGCACCATTAACTTCTGAGAAATACGCTATTTCACATGTTATTTATCAGGTAATTCTCCAATAACAGGATTGCGTGCTTTTTCAATCAGAATATCAAGCCTGAGAAAGTTCCGTAAATTGATAAAATGCAACCAGAAATCATGGCAAGTATGGAAAAGTGCAGCATGCTTACAGCTCAAAGGAATTTTAGTTGCATTAGCATTACCGGTAAGTCAGGTGTCCACCACACAATCAGGTTTTCCCTGAATCTGGGAGCATTCTTCATATTCATAATAAGCATCATTCCAGTTAAGCCTGTGCAGTTTGAAAACACTTATTATAGACAAAATATTTTGCTTAAATGGAGCTTTTTGTTTACAGGATTTATTCTTTTCGAAATGAAAAAATCATTCTAGGCAGAAAGACCAAATCCCTGCTAAGCCTGTGTGGACTAATCAGGCTAATAATAGCAGATACTTGACTATATGCATTAAGCCCAGTTTTCCCAGAGACCAGATCATCTCTTTTACAAAGACGTGAAGTACTGGTTCTACCCAGGACTCATGACAACTGAGTCTCTAAATAGGCCTTTGGCTTTCAGTGGATTATCAAGCTCAAACACATTTGTTTTACTTTTAAGTAAAACTTTTTTACGTATACATATTTGATTAATGCATCTTCTATACAATTAATACAGTACTAATTTTGGCATATTATGATCAAACCATTTTTCTTAAGATATCAAAGTCTTCATAATTTCTTAATTTGCTACTACCGTTTTCTCATTGTTTACCATTGTTTTCTCATTATGATCTTGCTCATAACTGGAACTGAAAACTCATCCAAGGAAAGAAAACTTTTTTTACAGATAAATCAAGAAAAATGATATCTTTACAAAATTCTTTGTTTGCTTTTTTATACGTTCATACACAGTTGCAAATGCTTTATGGGACTAAAATTAGCCTGTAAGGTATTTTGAACATGTTGGTAATAGTTAAATTAAATAAGTGGATTGATTAAACTACGATTTATGCCCTAATGTTTTTGCCTTATGGCATCATATTTCATATACATATGAATTGATATGCAATATAATGTGAACATGAATTCCCTCATACTTTTATTGGGAAATATAAAGCTTGCTTTGCCACCCAAGGCACTTAATAAACATTTGGCACAAAAGAAAGAATCTGCATTTTATATGGCAAATAATGCAGTTATTAGTTAAGCTTTCCATGTAATAAATCATTTGTTGCTTTTGCGGAAATGTGTTTGTGAGGTAGAATAATCTGAACAGATCCAACAAACACAATCATGTTGGAATGCAGCTGAACACTATTACAAATATCAAGCTGTTATGATTTCTGCAGAACATTTACAACTTGTAACAGGTTCTAAGAATGCAAATTTTACCATTTTCAGAGCAAGGTATTAATTTCACAAAAATTCCAAATTCCTTTGAAATTACCTTAACACATGCAGACTTGTGGACTCAAAAAGTTTTTGTATGTGGAGCAACTTTTTTTCAACATTGTAAGCATTTTAAATAGTGAGTTAAACCAGTATAATGTAAATACATGTACACTGCACATGTGAAAGATCTGTTAGATTTGAATTTTTGAGCCGTAACTTTATATATTTTCTTCACAAATCTGTTCAGTCATTCATAAAACAGTGATCCAAATCTAAACCTAAATTACCCTTATTACCTCTAAGGTAATGTTGTGTAAAAAGCACTTTAAAGATACAGAAACCCAGTTCTGGAATATAGGGCTTATCAGCAAGAAGATGGCCCTATCAGTCAGGAATCATTTGTTAGTTTAGTGGTTGTAAAGAGGAATCTACAGATCCTCAATTTATGGGAAGTGCTTATCAATGAAAATATTTCTTTCCGTTTTCTGTTCCAGATCTCATTCAGAATTCAGGTACAAGATGCTTCATGTTTTTGATTTATCAAGACAATTGTGATATTTAGTTACTGTGCTTTTGGTGAATGACTAAAAGTGATCTGTTCCAGGTCATCGGCTGCTTGATTCAAAACTTTAACTTTTATCAGGTATTCCTGAAACCGGGCCCTTATTGCCCTATCTCAGTAATTTTTTGAAAGGCTTAAACAATTTAATTAAAGCGTTTCTTACTATTCATCTTGCTTGTCAATAATGAAACTGATTGATAAGATTGCAATTATAAGTTAAGCTTTTAACTATATCAACTACAATAATATTTAAACGCCACCACTTGCTTACTGTATATTATCTAATAAACACCCATACAGGTAAATATATTTTCTTAAAGGGGATGGGTGCATTTTATACAAGAGGAAAATGATGGCATTATTAAACATATATGTATATCACTTCAAAAAATATATAATTTGACTTTGTAGCTCATTATTCAAACATTTCATTCAAAGATATACCTAACAGCCCCATGACACACCGGACTGGCGTCCTTTAGTTTTAAAGGTAAGGGGTGTTCGGAGAATATACTGTTTGTCTTGTTGTACTTACATGCACCTTTAAAATGGCCATTTATCAATCTTTGCTTGTAAAATCAACATAACATCTAAACTAAGTCAAAGAATGATTTGCTGGTTTAAATTCTGGAAAATTGTGGTACATCATGAAAAGGATTGTTCAAATCAACTTTTATGAAGAATGGGCATTGAGTGTAGCCTCAAGAGTGTTAACAATCCTTTTCTTCAATTTGACCTAATGTCTGCCACCATAGTGACCCAGTTACCTTAGAACTTTGAAATATCTTAGACAAATGATATACATTTGTATTTTTTACCTGATCAAGTTGCATAAAGATTGGGCAATAAATGCGGCCTCTGAAGCGTTCACAAGCTTTTTTAAAATTTGACCTAGTTTTTTTTTAACTCCTCTTGACCCATTTTCTTATTCAACTAGGACAAATATTCTGACCAAGTTTCATAACGTTTAGGCAATAATACAGGCCTATTGAGTGATCACGAGAATATTAAATTTGACTTAGTGACCTAGTTTTTCAGATTCCTAGTGACCCAGTTTCAAACTAGGCATAGATGCCTTTACGACAAATGTTTTGAGCAAGTGTCATAAAGATTGTGAAATAAATTTGGCCACTTAGAGTGCTCACATGGAACATGTTGACCCCAAACGATGCATGATCATATGTGGAGATAAACGATTAACAAATCACTAAGGTGCTCAGATGAGCTAAAAATCTGACAACACAATTATCATAGGTGAAATCGATGATTACATGTATAACTACTTATTGCAAATAATCTAGTTATTACTTTAAATGACTTAGATGCAAAGTAATAGTTTTCCTCCCTAATTTCTTTCATTGTCTTTCAACCTTTTGAATATTTTGGTTGCAATTTAGCCCATATTCTCAACCAAAGATTCTGCAACATTTTTTTCAGACAAAAGTTCATGTACATGTAGTGAGCTAAAATATCAGTGATAATGTAGGTCTCTCAACTTTTGAACTACCCAGGAACCTAAACAAATGTCTTAAAGAACAGTACTGTTTGTATAAAAGATCTAGCTATGAGGTTTTTCTTGGAACCTCCATGGAGATAGAACATGTCTTTGGTTATTTGGACAGACAGGATGTTTGATTATACAAGGAAAACTGTAGCACAGAAAACCAGTTCAAAGTTGCTCATTTGATTCTGACATTATTTGAGGAAAAAGAAAACTACCATGTTGTTTTCCTTGGCATGTGTATGACGTTTCATTCAAGGTAACAGTGTATATATCCATCAAGATCAAATGCCTTGTCAGATTCTTATAAAGATATTATTACCAGGGTTACAGTCCTAGTACTTTTTTCACAGTAAGTTCATTGTTTCAATGTTATACGCTTGTTATGTAATATTATATTTTCACAGACAAAAAGTCATTGAAACACCTGAGAATTATGCATTCACTGGTATTCATTTTCATTAATAATTTGTGTGGTTTTCACAAAAGTGATCATTGTTGCTGTGATGTTCATGTTGATTTAACCCTTTGCATGCTGGAAAATTTGTTGTCTGCTAAAATGTCGTCTGCTGAATTTCTAAAATAAGCATTTTCTTTCGATTTTTTTTCAAAGAATACTATCAAAAAAGCAAACAGTTTGGATCCTGATGAGGCGCCACGTTTTGTGGCATCTCATCTGGATCCAAACTGTTTGCAAAGGCCTTTTAAATTCTGTTCCAGCACTGAAAGGGTTAATTAAAAAATACATACATTAGGAGTTCACAATCATCTAACTTCAGCAAAATATTTAAATAGCTATAACTGCCATCTTCCCTCTACAAAATATCATTTATCATCAGTACTAATCTTGAAGTGATTATTTATGATCTATCAATTTACCAAATACTCCATTATGCAAAATGCGTTATGCAAATATCTATTTTGTTTAATTCCAGAAAGGCATTTTTTTAACCAATTCCCCAATACTTTAAATGCTAAAACCTTTAACCCAATGGTAAACATAATACCATCATGCCAACACGTGACGGACGTAATCAAGCTGAACATGGGAGCACAAAACTAAAATGAGCTTCACTAGGATGTACTCAAATTGCAGAATATTATTTTTTATATTTTTCCAATATAGCTTTTGTTTGCAGGCACTCATTAAAGAACCGTTTGCTAAAAGCACACTTGAGATCTTTTTAAATCCTGTCCCATCCAAGTGACTCAAAGGGGAATGTTTCAACAAACCCTTCAAACAAACATCAGTTGAGTCAACATGATGGCAATAATAGATGCATATTACAGTTTGGTTTCAAACACTGTTCAGTTGATGAAATATTATCTTGACAGCAGCTGACAAGGTTTCCAATCATTAAAATCCCATATGCTAAGCTGCTCTGTTTGATACTTCAGGACATGTCAACATGACTGTGCAATTCACTTAATTATATTCAAATACTAAATCAAACAAAGAGATGACTAATAATGCAGTTGTTGTTGTTTTGTTTGTTCATGTTGATCTAAGGCTGCTATTCTGTAATTTACATCTTCTGTTGTTATTACTTATAATACCTCTCAATATCTTTTGGATCCAAACACTGAGTAATGTTTCGGCATATTTATGACCTCCAAAAATATTAATTTGATTGTAATTTTACTGAGGCATAATTTAAGTAACTGACACAAGGGCTGGCTCGTTTGGCCGTATTTTGGGCCCACTTGCCCCCTTAAAATAGCATACTTTTTCCCCTATTTCAACAAAAAAAATCCCCTCTTTTTTTATACTTTTATAGCTATGTTGCCAGCTTGTATCGTGCTATTAACCTTAAAATTGATTAAATGTATACTTATGTTAATTACATTTAAATATAGCAATTTTAGGTGTTGAATGGTTGCTGCCCAGTGAAAAAATCTAAAATTTCCCTTTTCGCCCAAAAAACAATGCAAGATTCCCTCCTCTAATGGCCCCGGCCCCACTCACCTAAAGTGTAGCAAGGGCCATGGACATTTAAATTGAAGCTGCCATCATTTTGACCTTTACCCTTTCCCACTAAAACCAAAACTGAAATGGCTATGTGCAACCAGCATAAAAACAGAACAACCTATGAGTAACTCACAGTCTGTTCAGGTTTTCACCTGTTTGCTGCGCATCAGTGTCTAAAGGGTTGAAAATGAAGACTTTCAACTTGACTTTAGTACAGAAGATTTAAAATTAATAAGATTTTTTTAAGGGACTACATATGCACCAAAGTGTGTCTATAAGGGTTAAAGGGTTAACTCTTTTCAAAACAGGCATCAATCTCATTACTTTCAATTTCAAACCAGGCACATAATGGACTTTCAACCCGGCTTCATCTTGTGGATTGGAAATCTTAGTACACAGAAAGTTGTTGCGAGTAAGCTCTTGCTGCTAGTGGTCCGGGTTCGATTCCCACAACAGTCCCTTTTTCAGCTTCACTTTTTGAAGAAAAATGAGAGCTATACTACTCACCCCGGCACCGGCGTAGCTGTTGGTTTAAGTTTTTTATAAAGTCAAATTTAACACTATCAAAGATAATTAACTAAAACTTGTAAAACTTCTGTATGGCAACAAGATAATTGTGTATGTCAAGTTGAATAACTCTGTCAGCATTATTTTTTGAGTTATGCCCCTTTTTATACTTAGACAATTGAAAGTTTGGTTAAGTTTTGTGTTTAGGTCCATTTTATTCCTAAAGTATCAAAGCTATTGCTTTCATACTTGCAACACTTACTAACTATCATAAGGGAACTGTGCAGGCAATGTAATGTAACTCTGACTGGCATTTTGACAGAATTAAGGCCCCTTTTGGAGTTAAAAACTTGAAAATTTGGTTAAGTTTTGTGTTTTGGTCCATTTTACTCCAAAAGTATCATAGCTTATTGCCTTCAGACTTGGAACACTCGCTAAACATAAGGGGACTGTACAGGACAAATTGCATAACTCTGGTTGGCATGTTGATGGAATTATGGCCCTTTTTTTACTTATTAACTTTGAATATTTTGTTAAATTTTGTGTTAAGATGCCTTTTACTTCTAAAGTATCAAGGCTATTGCTTTCAAACTTCAAATACTTTCTAACTATCATGAGGGTGCTGTTCCTGGCAAGTTAAATATGACCTTGACCTTTGAATGACCTTGAATGAATAAATTTTTCTTAAATTGCCATAACTTCTTTATTTAGGATTAGATTTGATTCATACTTTGACAAAACAACACTTACCTGACAAACCACAATGGACTCCACCCAAACCATCCCCCAGGCCCCACCCCAAATCCCCCCTTCCTAAAAAAACAAAAAACATTTTGTGTTTTCCCTTTTTTTATGCCCCCAGTAGCAGTTGAACTGTCCGTCAGTCTGTGCGTCCGTCCGAAAACTTTAACATTGGCCATAACTTTTGCAATATTGAAGATAGCAACTTGATATTTGGCATGGATGTGTATCTCATGGAGCTGCACATTTTGAGTGGTGGAAGGTCAAGGTCAAGGTCTTCCTTAAAGGTCAAATATATGGCCTCTGTCCGTACGTCCGAAAACTTTAACATTGGTCATAACTTTTGCAATATTGAAGATATCAACTTGATATTTTGCATGCATGTGTATCTCATGGAGCTGCACATGTTGAGTGGTAAACGGGCAAGGTCATAGGTAAAATTTTGCAATATTAAAGATAAAAAGCAACTCAATATTTGGCATGCATGCGTATCGCATGGAGCTGCACATTTTGAGTGGTGAAAGGTCAAGGTCATCCTTCAAGGTCAAAGATTAAGGTCAAAGGTCAAATTTTGCAACATTGAAGATAGCAACTCGATATTTGGCATGCACGCGTATTTCGTGTAGCTGCACGTTTTGAGTGGTGAAAGGTCAAGGTCATCCTTCAAGGTCAAAGGTCAAATTTTGCAATATTGACAAGGGCTGTTTGTAAAACATGCATGCCCCCCATATGGGCTGTCCGTTGTAGTGGCAGCCATTGTGTGAATACGATTTTTGTCACTGTGACCTTGACCTTTGACCTAGTGACCTGAAAATCAATAGGGGTCATCTGCGGGTCATGATCAATGTACCTATGAAGTGTCATGATCCTAGGCAAAAGCGTTCTTGAGTTATCATCCGAAAATCATTTTACTATTTCAGGTCACCGTGACCTTGACCTTTGACCTTGTGACCTCAAAATCAATAGGGGTAATCTGCAAGTCATGATCTACCAGGGATGTCAATTGTCCCAATTTTGAAATCCGGAAAATTAAGCCAAGAGTCTGAGGCCGTAGAATAAAGGAAAAAGAGGGCAGAGCCCCCCGAGCCCTAGCTTATTGTTCTTCTTTTATAGTCTTTCTAGGGGCAATTTCTGGTGAGTACAATGTGAAATATTATCAACCAGACAATCTGTACCACCGCGTGTGTATTCACCTTTCTATAAAAATATAAAGAACGTTGAAAATAAATTATAACTGACAAACCATACCGTATCAGAAAACGACTGTACTAAAACATGTCAAGATACATCTTTTGCACAGGACATAAAATATGCATATCGTTTGACTGCAGAAAATGAAAACCAGTAACCAGTAACCTAGCAAATACGCAATCAATACATAATTTGGTTGACATATTGTTTTACAATATTATATTGCAGTGCTTTATTTTGCAAATAATTTAAAATTTCAAGATGGCGGACATTTGCAACATTCGTAGAATTGTACGGTTTTAGGAAAGTAGCGAAGAGGTTTCTTCAGTTACTGCTCGTGTCAGTGCCTGCCACTTACCAATCAGAAATAAATAAATAAAAGACCGGGCAAAATAGGTACCTAGCACAAATGTCCGGAATGCAGACGAGGCTATAACAATATTCGTTCCCTACACCCCCATCCCTTAAACAAACTCATCGGATTAACAGTCATCTCAAAATCGACCCTGGATGGCTCAAATCCGGATTTCCTGAATAATCCGAAAATTGACACCCCTGATCTACCTATGAAGTTTCATGATCCTAGGCGTATGCGTACTTGAGTTATCATCCGAAAACCATTTTACTATTTCAAGTCACCGTGACCTTGACCTTTGACCTAGTGACCTCAAAATCAATAGGGGTCATCTGCGAGTCATGATCAATCTACCCATGAAGTTTCATGATCCTAGGCATATGCGTTCTTGAGTTATCATCCGGAAACCATTTTACTATTTCGGGTCACCGTGACCTTGACCTTTGACCTAGTGACCTCAAAATCAATAGGGGTCATCTGCAAGTCATGATCAATCTACCCATGAAGTTTCATGATCCTAGGCGTATGCGTTCTTGAGTTATCATTCAAAAACCATTTTACTATTTCTGGTCACCGTGACCTTGACCTTTGACCTAGTGACCTCAAAATCAAAAGGGGTCATCTGCGAGTCATGATCAATGTACCTATGAAGTTTCATGATCCTAGGCCCAAGCGTTCTTGAGTTATCGTCTGACAACCACCTGATGGACGGACAGACCGACAGACAGACCGACCGACCGACATGAGCAAAGCAATATACCCCCTCTTCTTCGAAGGGGGGCATAAATATAGCAACTGGATATTTGGCATGCATGCGTATCTCATGGAACTGCACATTTTGAGTGGTGAAAGGTCAAGGTCAATTTTCCTTCAAGGTCACAGGTCAAGTTGTGCAATATTGAAGATAGCAACTGGATATTTGTCATTCATGCGTACATTGTATCTCATGGAGCTGCACATTTTGAGTGGTGAAATGTCAAGGTCATCTTTCAAGGTCAAAGGTCAAATATATGGCTTCAAAGAAGCGCAGTAGGGGGCATTATGTTTCACAAACACAGCTCTTACAACACTTACAACACTTACCTGACATACCACAATGGACTCCACCCAAACCATCCTCCAGGCCCCAACCCAGAATCCCCCCAACACACACCGAAAAGAAAATATTTTTGTTTCCTTTTTTCTTCTTCTTATTTTGGAAATATCATCTAATAAATGACCACACATCCGTCCCACATGATTCCCCCTCTCCACCACCCTCCACACACGATAATAATTATTTTTTTGAACATGGTAAAAAAAAAATATATATATATTTTGTATTATTTTATTATTGAAAGACCGTCCAACCATCACACCCAAGCTACAATGCTATCAAACTTGAAATATAATCTTATTAGTTTGTTTTATGTCTACAAATGTTGATTAGATTGTGGAAAATTTACGTGAACTCAGAATCGTCTATAATGTTTCACTTCTTTAATACATAAGCAATCAATAATTGTTTCAATTATGGTCCTCTTCCAGTTAGAATATGACTAAATTACCTTGACCTTATTGAATTGAACAATTTCCCCATTACATGTATACTGTCAAGCACTTGAAAAGTTGGCGCGCTGTTTTCTGACAGCTCTTGTTATATTATTATAATTAGGCCAGAACAAAATAATGTTGTGGTTCAGGTTACGGGCCAAAAAATATTAGGGTAGGTAGGTAGGAAAAACATTTTATTTTTTTATTTTATTTTTTTAAACGGCTTTTTTCCAATACATACATAGGCAATCTAGCACAACAAACATTTTACTGCTGATAAGGATGAATGGTCAATTCATGGCTTCAACTTGGCTGTAGCCTTGCATTGACTTTTTATCCATATCAAAAGCAAACTTCAGAAAACTTTTTATATAGAGAAAAATACTCAGGGGTGTCAATTGGCCAAAATCTAAAATCCTGAAAATAAGCCTAGCATGTGGGGGGCCAGTGCCAAAAAAGGGTTAATTATTCATTTAATTATGAAAACTGTGTTAACAATATGTCAAATTAAATAATTTATGTAAAAAATGACATTTTGTGACAAAAATCTTTAAATACCACAACAAAAATCCTCTAATTTATATCAACATCAAAAGCAGTTTTTGAGGGCCAAAATCCTGAAATCAGGAATAATCCTGAACTTTGACACCCCTGAATACTGTAAATGTTGATGGATAATAACCCGAAAATACTTTGAAAAACATAGCTTAATTACTAAGGCTAACACCTTTTTGATAGTCATACCTAAACTGAAGGCTTTAAACACCCTGAACTCCGGAGCATGGTAGCACTTTTTATGTAAAACATTAAATAAAATTGACGAAGAAGATGATTTCTCAATTGCGCCGCAAAAGCTCTACGCATTTACTACGTAAAGCGCCTCCCCGATGAGTCGGTGTGAGTGAGCTAGGGCTGGCCCAAAATTTCACTGAGCCAACCAGTTTTCGTCTTTCGGTGCGCAAAAACTGGTTTTGAAATAATTATATAGACTATCAACTTGTTTATATTTCTTTTTAATTACAACAAGGGCATATCACGTATCATAATAATATTTAATATAACATACAGTTTTCAATATAGAAATAATTAGTATTGTACTTGTCAAAGTACAAATATAAGTTATTTAATAGATGTACATTAAATAGTGGTGTCGATGGTCCCAAATTTGCAATCCTGAGAATTAGTCTGGTGGTCTTGGAACCGCAGCCGCAGGAACCCAACAGGAATAAAGGGCAGTGCCCCTCCACCCCATCAAAAGCTCTTACTAATTGTGCTTTTTTTTATATTCTTTCCAATTGTATTTTCAGGTGAATACAATTTGAAATTTTATAAACCACATCGTCCGTATTACCGCATGTGTATTCTGACCCCTGCGAAATGTTGTTCTGCAGTTCACGAATAATTCGTGAACCGTTCATGAACTGTTCGTGAACTGAGTTCATGAACTGTTCACGAATAGTTCGTGAACAGAAAATGAGCCACGTCTGTGAAAAGTTCTTGAAATTTTAGTTCATGAACTGTTCATGAACACTAATGGCATGAAGTGTTCATGAAATATTCTTGAAACCTAATGGCATGAAGTGTTCATGAACTATTCTTGAACCCTTATGGCATGAAGTGTTCATGAACTATTCTTGAACCCGTGTGGCATGAAGTGTTCATGAACTATTCTTGAACCATTATGGCAAGAAATGTTCATGAACTATTCATGAACATCAATGGCATGAAGTGTTCTTGAACAGTTCATGAACAACACAATTCTTGAAAAATTCTTCAGGGTTTTGCTGTTCACGAACAGTTCATGAACATTTTCCTTCTATTTTTCAATGGCTCATTTTCTGTTCATGAACTGTAAGTGAATAGTTCATGAACCATAGTTCTTCAAGAGTTCATGAACTGAGGTGGCATGAAGTGTTCATGAACTATTCATGAACAAGAATTTGTCAATTTATGCACAGGTTATCATAAGTGTTACTAAAGCTCAACAAACAGGTCAGGGTAAGAAGAAACAAGTCTTGTATTAGCACTTAACATATTGATAGCAACATATAACAATAATTTAAATATAACACTAATAACTGAGGTACAAGTGGTTTGATAATACTCTTTAAATTTCATAATACAACTTTGCACTATATGTTCATGAATAATTCATGTATTGAAAAGATTATGAATAGTCTCATTTTCAGTTCAAGAATCATTTACTTATCAATGGTTTCCCTGAAATGGTTACACTTACAGTGCCAAAGAACTTGAAATGGAACCAATGGCTGATCAGTTCAGCCGGTAATTTATTAAAGACTTACATTTTCAAATATAACATAAACCATGTGCCTTCCGTTTCAACTTCCTGTGCACACAATATTCTTTCTTTGTAAAAACAGCAATGCAATGTACATTGAGTTCTTGATATCATCTTAAACTGTTCTTGAAATAAGATGTCCTTAAAACGTTCTTAAACTTGTCTTTTAAGTCTTCCAAGAACAATGACAGATCCTTTTAAGAACATATTGGATTCTTAAAAAGTCCATCATACGTTCAAAAACATTGTGTAGACCTGTTTAAGAACATCAGAAGGAAACATGTTGTTCAAAAAAGTTCTTAAAGTGTTCAAGAATAGTTTAAGAATAATTCAAGAACAGGAAAGGTCCTTAAAAAGTTATTGAAGTGTTCCTGAAGGCAGTTCTTGAACAGTTCTTGTACAAATGTTCTTAAAATTCTCTAGAACAGGTCAAGAACTCTAACTTACAGTGGTGAAAGTACTATGCATATTCATACTAACTTCACAGGTTTCACAAATCTACAAGATTTGTATGCTAGACATTTCAATATTACTTTCAAAAATATGTATGAAACATCTAGCCAAAAGGAATTCATGAATTATTCATAATGGATCCTTAAAGTCTGTCTCAGAAAAGTCATTAGAAATACTTGTGCATGAAATGTTCATCACTAAGTATTTATGGTTAGATGAAGAACTGTTCATGAACTTTGAAATGTTCAACAATAATTCATAAACAGTTCATGAACATGTCTTAAGAACAGTTCATGTCCAAAAGTTCATGAACCAAGCTCAGGAACTTTTTAAGAACCGTTCATGAACAGTTCTTGATTGGCTTGAAGTGTTCATGAAATCATGAACAACATTTCGCCGGGGCGTCATTCTATTTCTTCTATAAAGAACTTCGAAAATAAATTATAATGGACGAATAAAAAAATGTATCCGAAAACGACAGTCCGAAAAATTGTATGCGTTTTGCACACAGAATGTGCATATCGTTTGACTGCAGAAAATGAAAACCAGTAACCTAGCAAGTATAAAATTGATTGTCATATTGCTTTACACTAGCATATTTTGTGAGTAAAACATTACTTTATTATCACCTTTTTATTTCAAACGTTAATCGGCAGAAAGGTGTAACATCATCGAGATAGAACTCATTATTTTATTATCATCCTTTAATCAATTGATTGATTGTCGGGAGAAATGTGTAAAGTGATCAGCTTAGAAATAATTTGTTTATTGTTACGCTTTATTTCATTTGTTTATCTTTAAATACGACATTTGCCATCGGCTGCTATATTGTTGGCGGAAGACAGTATCAACTGTGTATTCCGAGTATACAGTGTCTGCGCATAAATGACCCAACATTATTTGTGAGCAAACTCATTTTGCTGCTTGGCCAGCTGCCACGTGCACTTTAATAACAATAAGGTCAAGCGATGTCTCATGCTCTGGTGCAGACTGGTTTTAGTTTATTGTTCAAATTGCAAACACTTTCATTGATAAAAAAGAGAAAAATATTGTAAACCAGTCTGTATTTAAATGGCGGATGTTTTAAGTGAAATTTTACGACATTTTAGCATTTGCGCAAATCAGATTTTTCAGAGAGCCAAATTCACAGTATTTTTGCAAATGGCTGAAATGGCGAACGACAGCGCGAGCCTCATCGGACGAGGCTAACGGTGCGCTCGTAAAATCGCACTCCGTTAAAAAAGTCAGCGTGGCTAAAAACCGTTCCTCCGGAGTCCGGTATTATAGTTTTACTTTTACTGCGATTCTTTTCTTTTGGCTTTTAATTTTGAATAAAATGTTGTAGGGTCGAAGCAAAATAATAGGCTCGGTTGGGTAACTGTAACCACAACATTATTTTGTTTTGGCCTTATTAAAATTTATTCCAAATATTGCAATTTTGTCAGAAAATTAATTATGATTTGTTTCACAAATACAAACAAATCTGTCAGCAAGTCCATTTTAAGATATGATTATAAATGAACATATTGAACCAACAAGATCAATTCCAAAGCAAGTTGTTATCTTCAATTATTATTCCCAGAAGATGTAATACACCGCCAACAACCATAAATCAAATGTATGGCCAAAAGCTATATTCTTGGTCAGAAACAAGGGAAATGTCTTGCCAAAATGATCATACCTAAGAAATAATCATTTTGTCTCACACTGATGTAGGAAATCCTTAGAACAATAAACAATTGCAAAAAGTACTTTTTTTACCAAAATTTGTATGGTCAGCTTGGTTGGATGAACAATTATATCAAATCCTATGAGAAAATCTACATGAATGAAATTATGTTCATTAATTGGTTGATCCAATATAAGATCTGATGATATGATACATGCAGATCTTAAAAGATGTCATGGATTAGATTTATATGTTTACTAAAGAATCACTTCAATATTATATTCCTATTATCACTTCTTTACTACAATCCTAATTTACATACATAAAAACTATACTCTTTATTAAGAATCCATCATACAGAGAATTGTGGAAACCCACTGTCCTCTTTAATTATGATCCATATCAGTCAAAATGAACAGTAAATTTGTTAATAGACACTAGTCCTGTCAGTTTATTTCCCCATAATGAAGGTGCATCAATCTTGAATCTAATAACCATCCATACCCTCCAATGGCCTATTAATGGCATAAATAATTATGTATTTCCCATGTCTATTGTTCCTCTGTTGCCCAAAGCCAATCTTGCGTTCGCTCCTAATTATTCCGATATTGTAGCCGGAAATTTACATGGAATAAACAATTGTGAGACAAAAAAAAAACAAGAGGGCAATGATGGCCCTGTATTGCTCCACTGCTGAAAAAAGGCTGAAACAAATATTCTCTGCATGTGCATATACTTAAATATATAGGCCCTATTTAAGCACATGTACACTTTTGTGACCCCCTGGGCTCGGTCAAATTTAACCGAAGGGGAATAATTTGAGCAAACTTTGTAGAGGACAACTATATCTCACTACATGTACATACAAAATATGGTAGCCCTAGGTCCTAGAGTTAAGGACAAGAATATTTTTAAAGTTTTCACAAAATAAGCAAGATATAAGCGTATATATAATGTTCAATTTTGTGACCCGCAGGTCAGGGTCAAATTTGAACAAACTTGGTAGAGGACTATAAGATGTTACTGCATACCAAATTTGGTAGCCATAGTCTGAATGGTTTTCAACAAGAGGATTTTTTTAAGATTTCACAAAATAGGTGCTTTATAAGCGTTTATTCAATTTTGTGACCCCCCAGAGCAGGGTCAAAGTTGACCCAAGAGGCATTATTTGAACAAATGTGGTAGAGGTTTATTAGATGTCACTACATACCAAATTTGATAGCCCAATGGTTATGGACAAGTAGATTTTTTAAAGTTTTCACAAAATAGGCCCCATATAAGGGTATGTTCAGTTTTGTGACCCCCTGGGAAGGGTCAAATTTGACCCAAGGGGCATAATTTGAACAAACTTGGTAGAGAACTATATGATGTCACTACATACCAAATTTGGTAGCCCTATACCTTATGGTTTAAGGACAAGAATTTTTTAAGTTTTTACAAAATAGGCACTATATAAGCATATAATCGATTTTGTGGCCCCCAGGGCAGGGTCAAATTTGACTCCTGGGGCATAATTTCAACAAACTAAGTGGAGGACTATACAATGTCACTACATACCAAATTGTGTAGCCCTAGGCCTAATGGTTATGGACAATAATATTTTTAAAGTTTTCACAAAATAGGCATTATATAAGCATATGTTCAATTTTGTGACCCCCGGGGGCAGGTTCAAATTTGACCTCAGGGATAAAATTTGAACAAATTTGGTAGACGACTATAAGATGTCACTACCTACCAAATTTGATAGCCCTAGGCTGGATGGTTATGGACAAGAATATTTTTGAAGTTTTCACAAAATAGGCCTTTTTAAAGCATATCTTCAATTTTGTGATCCCCCGGGGCAGGGTCAAATTTGACCCCAGGGGCATAATTTGAACATACTTGGTAGAGAACAATAAGATTTCACTACATACCAAATTTGGTAGCCCTAGGCACAATGTTTATGGACAAGAAGTTTTTAAAGTTTTCACAAAATAGGCCTTGTATAAGCGTATGTTGAATTTTGTGACCCCCAGGGCAGGGTCAAATTTACCCCAGGGGCATTATTTGAACAAACTTGGTAGAGGACTATAAGATGTCACTACATACCAAATTTGGTAGCCCTTAAGACAGATTTTAAAGTTTTCACAAAACAAGCCCTTTATAAGCATATATTCAATTTTGTGACCCCCGGGGCAGTTTCAAATTTGACCCCAGGGGCATAATTTGAACAAACTAAGAAGAGAACTATTACATGTAATTTCATACCAAATTTCGTAGCCCTATGCCATTATGCCATACGGTTATGGACAATAATATTTTTAAAGTTTTCACACAATAGGCCTTAAATAAGCATATGTTCAATTTTGTGTCCCTCGGGGCAGGGTAAAACTTGACCCCAGGGGCATAATTTGAACAAACTTGGTAGAGGACTATAAGATGTCACTACATACCAAATTTAGTAGCCCCAGTAGGCCCAATGTTTATGGACAAGAAAATTGTAAAGTTTTCAAAAAATAAGACCTTTAGCATATATTCAATTTTGTGACCCCCGGGGCAGTTTCAAATTTGACCCAAGAGGCATAATTTGAATAAACTTAAAGAAGAGAACTATTACATGTCACTACATACCAAATTTGGTAGCCCTATACCATAAAGTTATGGACAGAAGATTTTGAAAGTTTTCACAAAATAGACCTTATATATTAGCATATGTTCAATTTTGTGACCCTCTGGGCAGGGTCAAACTTGAGCCAAGGGGCATAATTTGAACAAACTTGGTAGAGGACTATAAGATGTCACTACATACAAAATGTGGTAACCCTAGGCCCAATGGTTATGGACAAAGATTTGTAAAGTTTTCACAAAATAGACCCTATATAAGCATATGTTCTATTTTGTGACCGCCGGGGTAGGGTCAAATTTGACCCCACGGGCATAATTTGAAGAAATTTGGTAGAGGACTATTAGATGTCTCTACATACCAAATTTATTAGCCCTAGGCCCAATGGTTATGGACGAGAAAATTTTGAAAGTTTTCACTAAATAGACCCTATATAAGGATATGTTCAATTTTGTGACCCCCGGGGCAGGGTCAAATTTGACCCTTGGGGCATAATTTGAAGAAATTTGGTAGAGGACTATTAGATGTCTCTACATACCAAATTTGATAGCCCTAGGCCCAATGGTTATGGACGAGAAAATTTTGAAAGTTTTCACAAAATAGGCCTTATATAAGCATATGTTTAATTTTGTGACCCCCAGGGCAGGGTCAAACTTGACCCCAGGCGCATAATTTGAAGAAATTTGGTAGAGGACTATTAGATGTCTCTACATACCAAATTTGATAGACCTAGGCCTAATGGTTATGGACGAGAAAATTTTGAAAGTTTTCACAAAATAGGCCTTATATAAGCATATGTACAATTTTGTGACCCCCGGGGCAGAGTCAAATTTGACCCCAGGGGCATAATTTGAAAAAAATTGGTAGAGGACTATTAGATGTCTCTACATACCAAATTTGATAGCCCTAGGCCCAATGGTTATGGACGAGAAAATTTTGAAAGTTTTCACAAAATAGGCCGTATATAAGCATATGTTCAATTTTGTGACCCCAGAGAAGGGTCAAATTTGACCCCAGAGGCATAATTTGAAGAAATTTGGTAGAGGACTATTAGATGTCTCTACATACCAAATTTGATAGCCCTAGGCCCATTGGTTATGGACAAGAAAATTTTGAAAGTTTTCACAAAATAGGCCTTATACATGTGTATAAGCATATGTTCAATTTTGTGACCCCCGGGGCTGAGTCAAACTTGACCCCAGGGGCATAATTTTGAAAAAATTTGGTAGAGGACTATTAGATGTCTCCACATACCAAATTTGATAGCCCTAGGCCCAATGGTTATGGACGAGAAGATTTTGAAAGTTTTCACAAAATAGGCCTTATATCAGCAAATGTTCATTTTTGTGACCCCCAGGGCAAGATCAAATTTGACCCCAGGGGCATTATTTGAACAAATTTGAAAGAGATCCACCCCAGGAACATTCCTGAGAAATTTCATCAGAATTGGACCAGTAGTTTAGGAGAAGAAGAAGTTTTAAAGAAAAGTTAACGCACGAACGCACGCACGCACGACGGACACAGGACCATGACATAACCCCCCCCTGGCCTCTGGCCAGTGAAGCTAAAAATAAGAACTTTATAAGAATATATTCAATTTTGTGACCCCCGGGGCAGTTTCAATTTTTACCCCAGGGGCATAATTTGAACAAACTAAGAAGAGAACTATTACATGTCACTACATACCAAATTTGGTAGCCCTATGCCATACAGTTATTGACAGAAGATTTTGAAAGTTTTCACAAAATAGGCCTTATATTAGCATATGTTCAATTTTGTGACCCCCAGGCAGGGTCAAATTTGACCCCAGGGGCATAATTTGAAGAAATTTGGTAGAGGACTTTTAGATGTCTCTACATACCAAATTTGATAGACCAGTAGGCCCAATGGTTATGGACGAGAAAAATTTGAAAGTTTTCACAAAATAGACGCTACATAAGCATATGTTCAACTTTGTGACCCCCGGGGCAGGGTCAAATTTGACCTCACGGGCATAATTTGAAGAAATTTGGTAGAGGACTATTAGATGTCTCTACATACCAAATTTATTAGCCCTTAGTCCCAATGGTTATGGACAAGAAAATTTTGAAAGTTTTAACAAAATAGGCCTTATATAAGCAAATTTTCATTTTTGTGACCCCCGGGGCAGGGTCAAATTTGACCCCAGGGGCTTAGTTTGAACAAATTTGAAAGAGGTTCACCCCAGGAACATTCCTGAGAAATTTCATCAGAATTGGACCAGTAGTTTAGGAGAAGAAGATGTTTTAAGGAAAAGTTAACGCACGCACGCAGGACAGACCATGACCATGAGCTTAAAAACAAGGAAATTTGGAATTGTGTCAAATCTATGTTACCCGACCACATCTAGCGTTTGAATTTTGACTATTGCTAAAGGAACATTGATTGTTTATGTGTTAACTTTATTTTTCGAAATATTGTACAAAATATTCGTTGATTTTGAGTATTGATGGGCTTTTTAATAGAAAACACTTTATCTAGGAACGAAACCATCAGCTTCATTAAATTACTTTGTGCCATTAAGGCCTCCCAGATTTTGTGAAAAATGATCTGGGTGCAGATTTTACAGATATTCCATCATATTCAATTTCATTGTTACCTAGCTGTCATCAACTTCACCTTGTGTAAGGCTACCCTTACCCAATACCCCCACCCACTGTGGGTACAGGTGTCCTATTTCAATTAGCCTTAGGCACTGTATGATCCCATCAGTTTTATAAATTATATGAAAATATGGATTTCTTTTCAAACGTAATGTCCCAACAATGAGTCATTTATGGTCGATAACAGTCGATAACTGAGGCGGAAAAAGACATTTATCCCATGTACCACATTGAATTATATGGTTCTGTACCATTTGAATAGAAAGTTACAATACCTTGACCCCATTCAAGGTATTGTAACCTTTCTTAATTTCTCAATTTCTACCTTGGATACCTCAAAAACAACTGCCTGATACAATCTTATTAAATTAATATAAATGTCCTATTACTATCTATTTTTTAGAACTATACATTTATATTTAGAAAAATAAACACTTTCATATGAAATTTTAATGACATCAGTTTAATGTTTAGCCCGACTCTTAAAAGGGGCAAAGAGTGGATAAAGTAAATTTAACACTGAATCTATAAAAATTCTAAATAATTTTTCATACACAGTTTTGCATTGTTATAAATGGTTTGAAACTGAATTTTTACCGCTACTTTTCAAAAATCTGTTTTGAGAAATAGTATTATTTGATTTTAATAAAACAAAAAATATTTTTATTATCTGTTTTGTGAAATACATGTAGTATTATTCAATTTTAATGAAACAAAACTGCTTTGTCACAATGATACACATACATGGTTATCATAATAAGACATCAAGATCAAAGTGTCAACCAACCATATGTCACCACAAAAAAACACTGCAAACACCATCAAGAATAACCACAAGAAACAACTTATGTCAAATAAAAGAAACATAGCTAAGCGATAGACATAAAATAACTCTCAACTAGCCAATAAAATGTTTATTGTAGTGATTATTTCAGACATATTTTATCTTAGCTCAGCACCATAAAATAAAGTCATAATGACTATCAACAGATGATAAGAAAATAACCCAAATGTAAAACATCAATGGCTTGTTCTTGAGAACATAAAACATCAAAAGGTTAATCAGACATCTGAAGCCCAACGAAATCTCACCTGAGGCCAGGTCAAGCCTAAATAAATTAATCCGCCGCATATCATACCTCATTTGCAATCAAAATAGACATTAAATCATGAATAAATGAATGTGAATTATACAGTTACTTGCTATGAAAAAAACTATAACTTCAAAGTTTAAAGCGGGTATATACGATTTTTATATGTGCTGAATTGTAAAATATTGATACAAATATGTTATAATAACACACAATTTGCAAGAAAAATGATACATTTAAGACGAATTTCATAAAATACAGCAAATACAAATGAGCGCCCCGAGCCGATTGTGACGAAGATAATTCGTAATTATTTTCCTACAATAACCGATGCATTCGTCCTTTTTGTAAGTGTTCATGTGTCGTATGAATCGATATCGCTGCAGGAATTTCAAATGAACCGTTAAACTAAATTTAGATTCACATCGTACATGCATGATATACATGCTGGCGAATTCGGCTGTACAGCCTTTTTCGATTTTAGAATTAAATATCTGGCTTATTTAGCATTTTTCGACACATGTTCTTCTTAACTTTTATTTTAGTTTATATTGAAATATATGTATAATAAGTTTGTTTACACATTTTATATTTATTACTAAATATTTGACAAGATCGTATATACCCGCTTTAACAACTTGAATATGCAAAAGTCTATGACATTTAAGGTTGAAATCAATAGACCACTGCTAATTTTGTTGCAATCCTATACAATTTCATGAACTTGTTTGATGTTTGATTGCAGATATTATCATTTATTGAAATGGGATTTAAATGAACACAACCTAATACGTTTTCACCAATAATTACATTTTATGGTAAATGTTCAAATCAACCTTTGAACTCTAATGTATTATTGTACAAAACACAAACAATTGCCAAAATACTTGACAAAGTTTCAAAGGTAGGAACATTTAACTGATGAGCAAAATTTCGACTTATTGTTAACTAGTTTTGTTATGTCGTAACCTTCCTACATTGCTTTCAGAAAAACAAAACCATTGTTTATGTTCTCAGCCAGTTTCAAACCTTAGTGGGAGGCAAACAAGTATATATGTAGATCATTGTTAAGCCTTTGCTCCAATCTGCAATCCAATCGTTTTTAAACCCCACATGTACCAAATTAAACTACCCGGATTTTATCATTGGAATATGTTGAAAAGATTGGCCAATAAGAAGATAAAAGTTGACAGTGTAAAGTAACTGTATAATGGATAGCAAATTTGAGCCCCCCCCCCACACGTACCCAATATAGTACCCAATATTTTCTAACCATCACAAACTACAGGAATCAATGGCATCCCTTAAATCTCTTGTATAAATGCTGAGGACTGACAATTTCAATGCAACTAGTATTTATTAAAATAAATAGTTTATTTTGAATATTACCTTTTAGTATATAATATATGTCATGAACATTATTTTCTCCATAATATAATACTATTTATAATGTCCATGGATTCTGTCAAGGAATACTTGATATCAGTGCAGGAGAATACGTTACACACAGACTGAAAGCTTACCTGTACATGTATCATCACATGTTTCCTACAAATAAACCATTCTATATCTAGTTTTTCATGCAGGTATCAAAAAGATCATTTTACCAGACAAGCAAACAATCTTTGAAGCAGCATCATTTAAATAATTTACAAATAATAAAGTCAATTAATCAAATTAATGATCCACAACTGTAGATGGTTGATGATAAACACCTCAGACCAAACCACATGGGGCTTTATGGGCGAGGTTAACAAGGTATGGTGCTCTCAAAAAAGTTTTATTAGGCTATAACAAAAGTTTAGAGAATATAGTATAAAGTACTGATGCAGCATTAACCCTTTGCATGCTGGAAAATTTGTCTGCAAAAATGTTGTCTGCTGAATTTCTAATTAGAATTTTCTTAATTTTTTTCAAATAATACTATCAGCTAAAATAGCAAACAGTTTGGATCCTGATTAGACGCCACGTTCTGTGGTGTCTCATCTGGATCCAAACTGTTTGCAAAGGCCTTCAAAATTTGGTTCCAGCACTGAAAGAGTTAACAAGGTATGGTGCTCTCAAAAAAGTTTTATTAGGCTATTACAGCAGTTATCTGAAAATGATAAAGTATAAATATCTGAGATGCTTATCAGTGACAGGCACTGAAGACCTCCACCCTGACACAGCAAAACATTACAGTATGCAGATTTCATGATTTCCGGTTTGCAGCGATTGTGGATGAATCACAGATATCATCATTCATCACTCCTTAATATTTCCCGTAATTTATAATTCCTTCGTTATATTATACATTTATAATAAATTATAACCTCTTGAATTTTTCAATTAGTCTCTAAGCACAGTTAGTATTTTTTTTTAAAAAGAGTGTTTTTTTATTCAAGTTTTAGTCAAAGCAATGCATTTTTTCTAATGCAAAATGCCACGGCCCCATAATCCCAACATAGTGGGAAAAACACTGGTGTGAATGTGAGCAGTTAAAGTTACGAGTTAAAACTACGTCAAAAACATTTTCAATAAAAATATTTTCTGTTCAGCACCTCATAACAATAACAAAGAATTTAGCTGTATAAATCTTATATTGATTTTGCATAAAGCAGATGGTGTTAAATAGTTAATCGCATGTCAAGATATAAAAAAAAAATAGAATCAGCCATCATGGTTTAAAGTTACAACAGATGGGAGATGAACAAGTCCATGAGTTTCATTGTGTGATAAGGCAATAAAAACATGTTAGTAATATGCAGAAATATGAATTGGTTTCTGGTGAAACTCAGTCTTATTGATAAAAAAATATTTTTAGTGAGAAATCATGGAGAGTGCAAATGTAATAAATGTCATCAACATTTAATGGAGTGGGTTCAAATTAAATTAAAATTTACAAGGGCCATGTTTTTACTTGGTATCTGAAAATAAAGAGAAACAATTTGTAAAATTTTAATATTAGCGCTATTCATTCAGATTGAGTTAGGAAATTTAGGGAACAACATTACTCATCCACTTTGGACAAAAAGAAGTAAGAAAGAAATATTAAGGCATAAGATTCTTGCGATACAAATTATTGTGCCAGGAAGGCATTGATAATGTGCATATCATCAATGAACATTTGCGAGTCATTAACTTATGTTAAAAATTTAAAGGGGCCTTTTCATGTTTCGGTAAATTTACAAAATTAAAAAGTTTGTTTTAGATTCACAAATGTTTGTTTCAGTAATGATATTTGTGAGGAAACAGTAATACTGAACATTAACCATGCTCTAAAATAGCCATTATATGCATCTTTTGACGATTTTAAAACCTGAAAATTACAAAGCGTTGCAATTCGCAACGATTGAAAACTTAGGAGAGTTCTGTTGATGACGTTATATTTTGTGAAACTACGAGGATTGCTTATATACAGTATACCTTCATCATTGTATGAGCACGAATGGCCGAGTGATCTACATGTAAGTGGTAGGCTTTTTCTCCAGGACTCAAGGGGTCAGTGGTTCAAGCCTAATGTTGAGGCTTACTTTTTTTTCTCTTTATTATTTTATTATTGAATTTTTTTACTAGAGCTTTTTAGATCCAATGTTTACATTTATCAATATAAAGCATTTTATGAAAAACTTCCATACATTCTAAAATCTGTGAAAAGGCGCCTTTAAGGCAGTTAGCGATGCAGGCAAACAGTGTTTCAAGTTATTTTGAGCCTCGGAAATATTTTATTACCACTGTCAATCATTGAGTGTCTTGTCAGTCAATTTTTCTCCATCATGTTTCTTTTAGATATGCAATTATGTTCAGTAACATTGTTCATAATATTATATAGTATTGGAAAAACATTATGCTTTTGAACAAATCAATTGCATATAAATGTTTGTAGTGAAATATTTCAAAATACTGTTATTTTGTTGTGAGATTTTTTTTCTAACTGACACAACAGACCAAATAGATGTATCATATCAAGAAACTGGATTGACTTCTAATGCAAAAAAATCATCAAATTAAAATTATAAATCACCAATGAGCAAAAAATTGTATTCATTCTCACACTAGTTGCTTCCCCTGTTGTTCTTTTAATTATGGAAAATCGCTTGCAGATAAACTAAATAAATAAGCCAAATACTGTGTATTTCCTCAATTACGTACCTGCATTTTAGCAAGAGTGCTGTCAAATATAAGAGGATTATCTTCATTTAAACCACCATCATCATTATCATCACAATCTTCAAATAAGCAAACAACCGCAGTTGGTCAATTCCCTCAGATGCACTCAGAGCTGTTTAACCCTTTGCATGCTGGGAAATTTGTCGTCTGCAAAAATGTCGTCTGCAGAATTTCTAATATTAGCATTTTCAGAATAGCAAACAGTTTGGATCCAGATGAGACGCCACGTTCTCATCTGGATCCAAACTGTTTGCAAAGGCCTTCAAAATTCGGTTCCCGCACTGAAAGGGTTAAAAGCACATTTAAAGTACTGATGCCATTATCATTAGTGTCATAACAATTAAAACAAAACATACCATTTAACCCAAAAACCTTAACATTCAACCAAAGGCGTGCTCATGAAGGTTACACCATACTTAATTTTTTGCATGAAAAACAACATAAGATATCTAAAACCAAGCAATCGTTTCAAAGACTAACTGGCCACGTTTTTGCACTAATTAAAGGGGATGTCACATGGTTCACTTCTTATTTAGCCCACAGGTCCTGAGATGTGACAACTTAATAAACAGTGGGTGGACAACAAAGTGTGACTTAAGATTTATAAGTCAAGTGACTGCAGTTACTGTATAGTGTAGTTAGCTCATTCAAGATTCTTTTATTTATATTTTTTTGCTTAATACATGTATTTTCTTTTTTTTTGCTTAAATAGGGAGTGAAATAGCTGTGATAATTAAAACAACAACTTGTAGCTGATTCCTTACATAAATCAATACAATTTATTAATGTGTGATTGTGGTTATGTTGATTTGTGAGTTTGATAATAATAATTGTATAATCAATGTAGATTTTAATAATCAAAATAAATGTCTGAAAGACCATACTTATGGTCAGTTAAATAAATGAGACCACCTGCCCCAGTCCATAAATAGAGTATTGTATAAAAAAAATGTGTTATTGTTTTTATAAAAAGCAATCAAAATAGACACATTATGCCAGGTAAGCTTATATAATGCTTTTGAATAGATGATTTGAAAAATATGTTAATCAAAAATAATGCTTTAAAAAATACTCTTCGATTTTCAAAGCCAGATTATGGCCAAAATTGTAGGCAGTTTAAGATAGTACTATCTAAGGTGCCTGGATCAAATCCTGGCGACGGCCAAATTTGCTTCCCCCTTATTTCTTGATATTTTCATTAAGGATTACTTCCAGGCCTTATACCTCAGTCCCAAATAGACACCAATCATCGTTCAATCAGCGGCCGACGTATTTTTCCGCTCATCGGGCTGGCGACCGGCCGATGATCACACGGAAACCGGGCCAATTAGTAGCATCTGGCGGCGTCCGGATTTATTTTAAGTCTCACTTCATATTTTACCCGACGTTGGGCCCGGGAAGGAATCGAATTGAGATCGAAACAAGATCGGCCGCTCAACGCACGGGTATCGCCCGGCGATCGCCCGACATCGGATTCATTGAACGTGTATCGGCAAAAGTAAAGGTATTTCGCAGAGGCATATACATCGGCCGGCGACCGTCTGATTGCCGGAGGGCCTCCGCACGATGCCTGATGGACGCCGGACGTATCTCGTTATGATACACGTTAAATTTATACGACGCCGGACAACGACAGTTCGTTGATCGTCCGATCTTTTTTCGATCTCAGCACGATTCCTTTTCGCGCCTGATGTTGGGTAAAATAAACTGTGAAATAAGAAATTAATCCAGACGCCGCCCGATGCTACAAAATGACTCGATGTGCGTGCGATCATCGGCCGCCGCCATCCTGATGGGTGGAAAAAAACGTCAGCCGCTGATCGGACTGTGATCGGTGTCTATTTGTGACTGAGGTTTTAAAGTTTGTCACTCATTGGACGGCGGATGGCTCCGACGTGTCCAGTCTTCCTGATGCCATGAGATCTGACACATCGGCTGGCGACCCAATTATTTGTGACTGAGGTATTAATGAGGCTAAATTATTTAATGCCAGTGTCATAGGGAATTAAATCAAACGCTGAATTAACTTTAAACAATATTTGTTGGTAACAAAACCTTCAAATAAATTTACAAGTTCGTAGTTTTATTTACAAACAATATACAATATGAAGTCCACAAGTTTATCTCTCAGACTGCCTCAAATGTTCAAAATGTATTCCATATACTCATAATTTTGTTGACAGGTCAGTTTCTCATAGCCTGCTAAGAATATTTTTTATTATTCTCAGAATATTGGCAAAGCTCAACATAAAAGCATTCATAAAGCAAAAGGATTATCCCTTATAATAAATCCTAAAACTCCAACAATACAATAAATTCATAATGTAAGTGTACGTACGTTGATAAAACATTACAGCACACAATACAACTCTGTTGTCGTTTTTTATTAAAAACATTTCAAAGTCATTAATCATGTTACTGAGCAATAAATTCTAACATTTGTTTTACTCTATCTAAATTATGAGCTCAAAATGAAACTACATGTAAGCAGGTGAAACTTTATCCTTGAGACCTTATAAGCAATGACAATGTATCAAGTCATGTAATTCACTCTAAAGGTGTCTCACTCACAGTCTAGTCTTGATAAAAGTAAATCTTGCCTCCATTGTTTTGTCCTGGTGCATTTCCAAGCAGCTCCCCACCATTCCCACAATATCTAGAACTATGACCCAAGAGAGTCAACCCTATAACACATTTTCCCCAGAGCTATTAAGAGGCTTAAAACATTAGCACCAAGATTGCGCAATCTCCCTAATTGGCGTTGAGTTGACAGCAGCAGATAGGCCCACCTGTTGGGGAGGGGTAACTGTTGTCAATTAAAGCCTGCAACACTGTATCTGATAAGGCTGATAAAAGCATGATTTATAATGCAAGGACTTTGCTGCTCTCACAGTAGGGGAGAATACTTGGTAATGAAGTATTTTGATGTAATTTCTGATCAGTGTTGCTGTTTTGCTATCAATTTGAGAACAGCTTCTTCCTTCATGAGGATTTGTCTAACCATGTGGAAATATACATGTGGTACATATAGGTCTTGCTCTGGGAAAACAGGGCTAAATGCATGTGAATAAAGTGTTGTCTCAGATTAGCCTTTCATCTGAATCCTGAGTTGGTGGAAAGTGTTGTCTCTAATTAGCAAGTCCAGACTGCACAGGCTAATCTGGGACGCCTGTTTACACACGTATATTAAGCCCTGCTTTTCCAGAGCAAAGCTCATTTATATCATAAAATGTATACACAAGTATTTGCAAAATTTTGAATGTGAATTCTTTCACCGTCTTTGCAGGCTTGGCCACATCAAGTTCATTGATATTTCAAATTTGGACCTAATATGAAACTTTAGAAACATCACAAAAACGCATTACTTACACAGTTTTAAGAAGGGTATTTTAGTGAAAATTTCTCTAATGTTGAATGCTGACGTAAAAGTACATAATTGTAAATTGATATTTCCTAAAAAAACATAACTAGAAATTTGACACTGGACTTTGACCTATGCATGAAAAAATTCTATCCAACTAACTAAAGATTTCTATATGTTAATGTAACCAAATTAAAATTTTAAACAAATACTGTAATTGGCATCCTTATTTATCCCTTTACCAAGAATTCTACATCAAGATAAAAATATGGACTTGAATTACCTGTAATCTGTTGATTATCTTTGTTTGAGCATGTAACCCAGAGATGTTCATATAGTTATATACTTTAAATCCCAAACAATTCAAGTAACTTTAATTGAAAAATAACCAACCGTTAAAACATTAATTATTCTACGGCTTAATTAAAATAAAATAACTTATTTAGATTAGTTGGTCAATATAAATTATAATAATCAACTACATCCATCTCTCTATTTTTTGTATTTGCATGTAAAATTTTAGCTAAAGAAACTTCAGGGTACAGTTGATATAGCATTGACATACCTGTATAAAGTCGCGCCTGTCAAAAATCATAAAAAAGCGACATTTAAAGTTATGGTAGCCAGAACTAGTAACTGTTTATTAATATTTCATTATGATAAATTAATGTATAAGTAACACTAAAACGCATAAAAAGTTCACATCGAACACCAAAAAAATAACAAGAAAAACTCACCTAAAATATGTGCAGAAATTATAATCCACACATTACATCCACATAACCAGGTGTTAGCCATGGCTTCTTTAACTACTCTAACACTGATCGCTGCGAAACACTTTGCTCGTTCTGTACGAAAACCTCTGTTACTCCGTCAGTCTAAAAATAGAACAGAAAACTGATACAGAGGCTGGCCGCACCTGGTCATTTAATGAATACTCAATTAAGCGTGACGGGGTTTTATTGCACAAGCGCTAAATAAATAATCCGCCGCACACAATGGTTTGCGATAAAACACTGCTTTAGTGAAACTTTTGCGAGACGTGGAATTAAATTTTAATTAAAAATAAACAAGCATCGGTCCCATAAATTGTAAATTTCATTCAAAATTTAATACCGATCGTATGTGCGTTATTCTAGTGCATCTATTTCAGCACATCGTAAACATTTCTTTTAATACTAGTAGATCACATGCATTATCCTTACCAAACGTACAATCCATCAATTTATAAAATTAGTACGTTGTACCGACGAATTAACACACTTAATAATAATAATAAAAATAATAATAACTAATATTAATAATAGTAATACTACTAATAATGAAATTGCACACAAACACACTTTTTGTGCACACAAACACACACGATCGAAGAAATAGATAGCTAACAAATAATCTCTCACTTACGAACGAAAACTCAAACTACGCAAAAGGCCTATCGGTCATCAGCAGCGACCTTCTTAAATAATTGAACTTAAATCGCCGATGACCCTCGTATACTATGGCGTTAAATTCCTGATAAAATAAGTGTACGAAATTAACGAGGACGATCGTTTCTTAAAGCTGCATTTAACTTCATTGCAAACTACACCTACAGTATTTGTTGGTTATAAAGAACAAATTACACCAATTTGTGGTTGCGTTACGAGATCTTTCTCCTCGAGAACAAACAAACCGCACACGGTATCTTGCAAAGGAGATCCGTATTTACTTTGAAGGGTGGATGTAAATGACAGGGGCGGCTCCAGGATTTTAGGTTAGGGGAGGGGGCGGGATATTGAAAGATTTGCTGGGGGTCCAGGGGGCCGCTAGGGCCCCTGGTGGGTTCAGGTCAAAGCCCTGCTAGGGGGTCCTGGGGGGGGGGGGGCGAAGCCCCCCGTATGCTCCACGATTATGTGATTTTGAAAGGGAACTTTTCACGGTTTGGTAAATTGACAAAATTGAAAAAAGTTGTTTCAGATTCGCAAATTTTCGTTTTAGTTATGATATTTGTGAGGAAACAGTATTACTGAACATTAACCATAGTCCAATATAGCCATTATATGTATCTTTTGACGATTTGTAAACCTAAAAATTATAAAGCGTTGCAACGCGAAACGATTGAATAATTTGGAGAGTTCTGTTGTTGTCGTTTAAATTTGCGAAACTACGAAGATTGCTTTTATAAGGTATAAAATACTTTCCGTGTGTATGCCCGCCGGAATAGCCGAAAGGGCTAATGCGTTTTCACTTCAGACTAATTCCAGGACTCCGGTGGTCACTGGTTCGAGCCCTGGTACCGGCTACTTTTTTTCCTTTTTTAAATTTTATTCTTGATTTTTTACTGGAGCTTTTAAGATCGAATAATCACATTTATCAATATAAAGCATTTAATGACAAACTTCAAAATATGCCAAAATCTGTGAAAAGGCCCCTTGAAGGCTTTGACAACCACTTCTCGAGCATGTCACGCCTTATTTACTGTCATCAAAGTACCTTCTTATAATGCCAAAAAAGTGCATAGTTTATAGTTTTGGGGGTCAAGGGGTGGGGGGCGAAGACTCCCGGAAGCTCCACGATTTTAGTGATTTTGAAGGCTTTGACAAGTTTAAATAGGTGATTTACCGTTTATCTAGTTAAGTGTGAAAAATCAAACAAATTGATTTTACTTTTTTTTTAGGGGGGGGGGCGTGCGCCTCGTTCGCCCCCCATCCCCCGGAACCGCCTATGAATGATAGGCAATAACATGACATTCACAATTATACGATACCCTTTTCAATACATTTAAACTAATTCCAAATAGTTTATCAATGATGTAATGATGTTTCATGAACATGTTTACGTGTCTACCAGTCAAATACACCATCAATATACACTAGGTGTAGTGCTTCATGACCAGCTATTTAAACGTTTTTTTTTTATATATTTGAACAAGATGCCTCATTGACTTAAATGTGTTCAAATACAATATAGGGGTAGTCCATAACATATTACTTTTGTAAGTGATTATCTTGTGTTTTATTGTAATGAAGTTAAATATTCACGCCTAATCATCTGAAAAACGCTCATAATAATTATAACATATTGTGAAACGTAACGGGCGTGACAGTTTTACAGTTAATAACTATTTAAGAAATAGTAAACTCCACTGAGGTCCCTATGGCATTATAGTGACCAGCCAGGCAGCCACAAACTGTATATGGACCGAAGCCGTAGGCTGAGGTCCATATACCGTTTGTGGCTGCCTGGCTGGTCACTATAATGCCATTGGGACCTCAGTGGAGTTTACTATTTCTTATATTACACCGAAGAGTTTCCCCTTTACCATTGTACAGTGTTGTACGATTGTTTATGGTTTAACAGAGATAAACTGAAGAATCTTGCAGGAATAATGACGTCATTTCGTTAAAAAATGACGTCATTTTACAGTAAAACTGCAAATTTCGTGGTGTGTAACCCCGAACGGTCCATATACAAAAATAGTGACCGGTCCATATACTATTAGGTTCCTCTATCGCATTTTAAAGACTGAAACCGTATAGATTTAGAAGGACCAATATCTCTGAGGTGTAATATTTAAGGAATAGTAAACTCCTCTGAGGTCCCTATGGCATTATAGTGACCAGCCAGGCAGCCACAAACCGTATATGGACCGAAGCCGTAGGCTGAGGTCCATATACCGTTTGTGGCTGCCTGGCTGGTCACTATAATGCCATTGGGACCTCAGTGGAGTTTACTATTTCTTATATTACACCGAAGAGTTTCCCCTTTACCATTGTACAGTGTTGTACGATTGTTTATGGTTTAAAAGGGATAAACTGAAGAATCTTGCATGAATAATGACGTCATTTCGTTAAAAAATGACGTCATTTTACAGTAAAACAGTGCAAATTTCGTGGTGTGTAACCCCGACCGGTCCATATACAAAAATAGTGACCGGTCCATATACTGTTAGGTTCCTCTATCGCATTTTCAAGACTGAAACCGTATAGATATAGAAGGACCAATATCTCTGAGGTGTAATATAATATTATAGAATAAAGCATGCGTAGGTAGGTAGTACCAATGTTTGCCGAAGCCCCACACTCGCAACCACCTCTTATCCCCGCTCCGACTCCCAAATCATATCAGCCGAAAGCAAAATTTAAAGTAATGCCTGGCAAAATACATAATCATGTTTGTAAACTTGCATTATAACACTTGTTTCGAATGGAATTATGTTATGGTATTTAAGTATGAACGTTTTGCGCTATTATGTTATTAATTTGATTACATTATGTACATATGGCAAATCGAGATGAAATGTGAGTTTTTATTATTGATGCATATTCTGTGTAAATATTCCCAAATATTAAAATAGAGGTGAAGATGTATTCTTTCTGGAAATTAAATGTGGTCACATTGCTTTATTTAACCCATTTATCCTAGCGTCTAGAAAAATGCATGATGCGGCGTCTCATCAGGGTCTGCGCTGTTTGCTTAAAGGAATTTCTGTAAGAAATAATCTAAATATAGAAATAAATATACTAGACATCCCAAATTTTGGAAATAAATTGATCCAATTTCGAAGGATGGGAGAGTCCACTAGGCATATGGGTTAATTCAGTTGATTTTGCAATCGTTTTAAACTTAATCATGATTACATGCAATCATATAAGACACACGTCATGCGAAAATGGGTCTCAAGCCACATGCGGGCAGATTAGCTCTTGCCCATTCAGCGCATCCGCACAGTCTGATCAGGGGCTTCGGCAAATAAATGTTCGCTAATGAGACCACAAAACTTTGCATTAACCCATTAATGCCTAGTGAACTCTCCCATCCTTCTAAGTTGGATCAATTTATTTCCAAAATTAGGGATGTCTAGTATATTTATTTCTATATTTAGAACAATTTTTACAGAAATTCCTTTAAGCAAACAGCGTAGACCCAGATGAGACGCCGCATCATGCGGCGTCTCATCTGGGTTTACGCTGTTTGCAATGTCCTTTTTTCAGGACGCTATGCATGAATGGGTTAATTCAAAGCGGACATGAGCTACTCTGGCCACATAGAGCATAATACGCTTTTTTCTCAAAGCGCAGATCATAATAATCTACTACGCTTGTATTATATTATGAATACCCTAACACAGATCGTATCGAAGTTGTTTCCAGTAAACCGAGACACACGTTTAGCCGGTGGAACACTCGTTATCTGGTAACGGTAGATGACCATGCCACACCGGTATAAAGGTCATCTGGCAGACTATTCTAAAACCAAAACCGCTATCTGATTCACCCGTACCAATTAGCAACACCGCGACCAATTATTTAGCTAAACTGATGGGGATCCAGACATAAGCCCCCCAGGACAAAACCCCCCCAATGAAAAAATGAACATTTGGACAATTGCCCCCCAGAAGAAATGACAGGTAGGATATAAGCCCCCCAGTGCTTATTTTGCATCTGGACATTTGCCCCCCAGTGCTTATTTTAGAAGTGGACATTTGCCCCCCACCAGTGCCTAATTTTTAACGACATTACTCGATTGAGCAGATAATCATGTCCAATTATCACCACCTTTTAATCCTTTTGATTGATTAAATACAGAAGCCTTTAATTTTCATTAACAAGTATATGATCAAAGCCACATGTAACACCTTTAACAAGCTGATAATCCTTTTGATTGATTAATTAAAAAACAATTCAAATTCTTTAAGATGTTTGTTTTACCTAAGATTAGGCAATTAAAGTGAGTTTCTGGACCTTTTTTATTTCGAATTATAATGATCCAAGTTTCTATGATTATATATTTATGAGATATGAAATAATACTGAATCCAAATACAGAGATATACTAGTCTAATGGAAACAACATATGATATTAGCACTGGGGGGCAAATGTCCACTCCTTAAATAAGCACTGGGGGGCAAATATCCAGATGCAAAATAAGCACTGGGGGGCTTATATCCTACCTGTTATTACTACTGGGGGGCAATTGTCCAAATGTTCATTTTTTCATTGGGAGGGTTTTGTCCTGGGGGGCTTATGTCCTACAATCAAACTGATGCCACGCCGTTCGTTCGGGTCGCAATGTATATAAAGTATTACTGTTGTTGAAGGGTGTTGTTTTTGCGGGTTTACAGATCGCCAGAACGCCAACGTGAAAAAACGGCTGCCCGTTTGTCGAAGTGGTTGATACACTAGGTTCTCACCTAGGCGACCCGGGTTCAATACCCGTTCTCGGCAGCAGGTGTATTTTATTGGTGGGCACCATACGGGGTAGGTGGAGTTTAATTCGGATACTCCGGCGTCCCCATACAGCAAAAGACCACACCCAAATTGAAATCTTTCAGTACACAATACCTGGATAATGCAGCATGAATACGAATTCGTACCTACTTTAGTGAATCAAGAACGTTTATTAGGTAAGAGTGCTGGAACACACTCCGGGTCCTCACACGATGCAGCCCCAGGCGCGGACGGTCCTCATGAACTCCAAACTACAGACTCATCATGACCAAACGACCATTATATACCCAGCAGAACAACAAAAGGTTGCCAATATGACAATTACGTCATGTATTGCCCTTCTTGTTTTTTTTTCTCGTTCCCTTAAACGCGTAAAACGCCATTACGATACGGTAGAATCAGCTAATTATACCAGCAATATCGCAGACTAATGTTGTCGTTTCTGACTTATATCGAGTCCGTTACACAAGTTATACAAGTTATATTTCTAGAAGATGACTTGCTCATAATTAATTTTGTTCCATGCCATTTAATCTTTCTCAAACATCGTTTAGTTAAATGAAACTCGACCAGATGAGTATAAAGGATGCTTTCTGCCTTTGCATTTTATACCGTCTCAGAAGTTGGTAGTCAAGGAATAAAAGAGTAATACAATGTCTTAATGCTTACATGTCTTAACCTTTTCAATCGAATGCATGGTTTTCTGAAACTTTAAATGCTTCGAACTGGCCAACAGTGCCAAATAGCTGAAGGACCGACCTACCGGGTACTTTCAAACCACGCATCGTCGCAACAAAGCGATCAGCCAGTTTACACTGACTGTCCTACCAAATTAGTAAAACATAATGTCAAAAAAGGTATTTAGTGTAAACGTAGATTGAGAAGACATGCATACAACGGAAACCTTAGCAAATCAGAAACTCTCAAATGCCATTTACTTCCATGAAACATTTGGGCAATAAGCACCATGCAAATCCGGATCACAATTACATTAATATGAATCCACCATCGCCGAAATTCAGTTCTTGAAATTTTTCGCGATGATTTACGAAGCAAACGCAACTTAAAACATTATCCCATAGACGATTAAATGTACATATGTATACATTAATATTTTGGGGTATATAAAAACACTACTGATTTCCGGTTTGTATTATTGCGCACCGGATACCAGGCAATTGTTTATGATTAAAAAAGCATTTAATACAGCACCTTTCAGATTTATAGCATTACATACTTCCTCAAAACAACATTCTTTCTATTATTACAGTTATTAACGTGTGTTCCTATTCTTCTAAAAGATAAGTTTTACAATTGAGCCCAATGGGCTTTGTCTAGACAGAAAAGATACGGCACTGAATTATTATACACCAATTGTTTGAGAGGAAATTTATCTGGTTGGTGTTTGCTTCTTAAGAAATAGATAAGAAAACAATGAATTACGTTGCAAATGCTATAACGCAGTCTTCTTTATGCCCTAGAGATCGGTATGCTGGTATGTCTGCAGGGTGGTGGAAGATAATAAGCCTATTGCATTGTTTAGGTCAACCAATCATAAGTCATATGTACAGGAGCTGGCAACATTTCAAACGAGTTTAACATCAAATAGAGAACGCTATTACTAGAATCATGTAAATTAAAATACCGGCTATGAATTCAGAACAGTGTCGATTTTGAGAGCAAAAGGTCAAGGTAACAGCGTTATGCAAAATTAAAAAAAAATCTTAAACATTGCGTCTATTGACAACTTCATAACGGTACATACGTGTTTCACAAACATCTCGTGTTTAAATTTAAAAGTTTCCAAACCAAATTAAAGTTCCGGATTAATTTTGTAAGCTGAAATTAACATACAGCAATACACACCACGACAGTGATCAGCATAATACTCGTCATTGGCACTATGCATCATAATTACGAATCCTTGAGCCATATCTGATCGATCCTTGAGCCATATCTGATCGACGCCTGACCTGTTGCACAAATCGCTTCTATGACATGACATTATTATGACCCAGGCTCGTGCCACTAGCCTGCAGATGCGATTGATCAACGCATTGCAGCTCATTGTTTATTCGCAAATAATTCATGTTTATATCTCTGCCATGGTGAATGGTAATACAAATCATCTGCTGAAATTCCCTGCGCATATGAAGATATTATCAATTATCAATTTTATTGCTGTTACAAGGGTGACGTACACAAATACTTGCATTCAGCGTAACTGTGTTATTTTAGTAAACACTGCCTGGTTATGAGCATTCATGAGCGTTAAGTGTCGTCCCGCATTGGTATGTGGAGTCCGCACAGGCTAATATGGGACGTCAAATATCGTTTGTAAGGACGTTTTCGTTTAAAGGATGTCTCATCTAGACGAATCAACAGTCCAGGCGGAAAGTGTCTTCCCTGATAAGCCTTTGCGGACTGCATAGGTCAATCTGGAACGACGCTTTGTGCTAAAAAGGCCGGTTTTCCCAGAGTGTGTCTCAATTCTACTTTAGTATGTGCAGTATGTACAGCTGTAAAAGTTAACGTGTGTATCTTGAAGACGTAGTGCGCGAATCATAACATTATGAAATATGATCCTCGTTATGCGAGAATGAGATTTATACCCTCTGTGACCAACACAGGTCCAGACAAGCCTGCGGAAACTGCACAGTCAGGGCAGGAGCTACACTGTCGGTATTAAGTGACACAGAGTTTCGTCGTCTCATTGGCGGACAGGGAAGCTCCTTACCAGATTGCGCGGATGCTGAGGCTAGTCTTGAGCTTCGCTGGTCACATTTGCATGAAGCGAGTCATATATGACTCTATTTAAACATTGTTTGGCAAAGCAATTTGTTTTTGTGTGGTAGGATCGCACAGCATATAAAGTTGGATTTGTATTATCGCACACTTTCTGCAGCTGGAGATGCCATTGCCGCCCGTTGGAAACTATTGATGTTTATATACTCATACAGGCAGTGCAATGCATATAGTTTACTTATATAATAACACATCGAATACAATATTCTCATGATACAGATCTTACTAATAATGGGTTTTCCCAAATGCCATCAAAACAAGACTAGATTCGAAATAATGCATACATATTCTATTTCAGTGTTACGCGTGATTCTTGACAATCCAAACACAAACCACAATCATCAAAGCTTACTGAACAAGTACTAAAAGAACTTCTAACTTCCCATTGCCAGGAGTGGGCATTGTGTCTGGAACTTCAAATCTTATACAGAGGTTTTGGTTTGCGACCACGACGTATCATTGATAATAGAATGTGACATAAAGCAATTTCCAGTGACATTCTGGTACGATGTTCATCACGACCAAATTGAGAAAACGAGACAGCGGTCATTACATTTGGCTAGCTGTTTCAAACAAACTGTTTTTGGGTTCCCAATTAAACGTAAATAGATGTTAACACACCGGTAAGTGATGCTTTTTTCAAATAACTTGTTGACACTATTTTTCTTAAGAATTTCAACTAGTGCATAAAAGACAGATTTTTATCCCATTTTCACCGCGACATTGACGGTATAACACGTTGTGGAATATACTTGCTTGTATTCAACACTGTGGAATATACCTGTCGCGTGCACGGACTACTTTTTAAATGACGTCATGCGATATGCGCTAAAATTAGGTCGATATTGTTTGGTTCATTGATCGAATTTTAAGGTCACCCATTAAAAGAAAATGTGCATATTTTGCAGAAAAAAATATATATGACATATTCACCAAAAGAAATGTTGAAATAAAATATAAAATTACACGATTTTTGTTTTGTTATTTTTTTTATTTATATTTACTTTACCACTGAATGATTTTTCATAAGAAACAAAGTCGACAAAACTTGAGCTTCAAAATTATACGACATTATTTAGTGTAATGTGCATTGTTTATAACCAAAGCATATACTTTTGACATTTAACTTAAATATTAAGAATGTACAACAAGCCATACACATATCGCACAGTTCATGAATAATCTGCTATGTTTGCTTTCCTATTTAATTCACGTTAGGCATAGAACTGTGTAAAGTATAAGATGGTAAAAATAGCACCACACTGGAATTGGGAACGTCCCATTTTTTACACGGGTATTTTCTACTCATTTATCTGTTGTGTACTGGAATGTTTTCCATTCTTTGTGTATTTATATATTAAATTATTTTCTCGTACAATAAGTGTATATACCATAGATAAATAAAACATTGTGCAAGTTTAAACATAATTATGTTTGTATGCAGAAATCTGCAAATGCAACCGAGTTTACCAACGGCTATTATTAGATAAACTGCTCCGGTTCATTTGAACAGCAGAAATGTAGAGTAAATGACGTAGCGTGTGACGAAGAAGAAAGTTTATCGCGTTCATAAACTCATTTGAATAAAGTGATAGAATGGCATAAGGGTCTTTATTTAACTATGCTAAAATAATTATTAATGACCCTAGATGCAAAATCGTCAATTATTGAGTTAAATGGATTATTAGATGGATTTTAAAGGATAACTAAAGGTAAGATACTAGTTCTTACGTGTTTTGATTTTTGTTTGTACTTTTGTCGTTCCCTGTTCTCGGGGAAATGATTTTAACATGGGCGCCATTGATGCATCGGATCACACACGGCATACCCATAACATTATATAAAAAACACGTTCTGCGCGTCCTTAAATTCATCGTCCGAAGTCGGAAAACGTATTGCCCTGTATATTTTGTCAAATAAAGTGTCAGTCGCTGCAATTGTCTGTTTACTGGTCAAAATTGTCAAGGTCTTCGATAGCTAAAGAAACTTCAGCGTACAGTTTATTTAGTATTGACAGACCTGTACAAAGTCGCGCCAGTCAAAAATCATAAAAAGCGACATTTAAAGTTATGGTAGCCAGAACTAGGTCGTCGATGGTGTACATGTATGTTGACATCGACAGCATTTTGTCAGGAGCAATCGCCGCCATATTGGATTTTGATCATTTTCTTTCGAAAATAAAATAAATTATAGTAAAGTAAAATCTTCTTTTCGCGGTCGTAATGTGTTAAAATTCGCATACTGCGTTAAATTGAATGTAGGCATATGGTGATATTTTTACTTGTTTTACAGTTTGTGTGTGAATTTTTTAAAGACTATTTTGCGTACCAGAACAAATACATGTATATCACTACGCATGGTTACATTTGTTAGATTTTAAGCGCTTTTATGACTGAATTAGAATTATTGTTAAGGTTATTAGATCTATTTATGTTAAATGTCACGTTGAAAAAATCAAATGGGATAAATAGAATACTAGGATTAGCGTTGAATACAGAGAAGTTTATGTTGCTCGGCTCGAACACCGAAAGCGCTCGCCAAGGCTCGCGCTTCCGGCGTTCTAAGCCTCGCAACATAAACTTCTCTGTATTCAACGCTAACCTAGTATTCTCTATTTATGCTGCTTAAGGCCATGTGAAATATATCAGAATCACTGTATTTAATCAGCATGCGTTCTTTGTAAAAAAAATTATGTGTTTACTGCTCGGGTTTCTTGCACGCAACGTGAAATTGTGTCACCTATTTCGGACGTATTCAAGCATTTATTCATATACCTTAAGGTATTGGCACAAACTGCAAGAAAAACTGTCTGTTATGCACTGAAGATGTTTGCAAATGGGAGTATTTCAATAACTTGAGATGCTTGCGAAAATAAAGCTCCTTAATAGTGAGTTTACATTCTGTCCTACCCGTGTGTAAACCCCTGAAAACCACGTCGATCCTGCACCCTGTATAGCGGTGAGGTTAGCACCTTACCAGGCTAGGCTTATGCGCAAGTTGGTGTTATCCGACGTTGGGCGCATGTGGCATTAGAACAATTTTCGCAAGTCGCGGTTAATGTGTCCTTTAAGTAGTATAACGGTTCAAGTCTACGGCATTGCTTTTTGAGACCGTGACATAAATACAGATTTAACCTGAATTTAAATATGACAAATGTGTGAAATATTGCTTTTTGTGACTTATGATAGTGAAGAATGTTGGATTTCTGTTAATGGTGTACACGGTATCATGATTAAACCAGCCATTGCGGTCATATTCTCAATAATGTAATACATATGCAGGTCATGCGCTAGAATATTTGGCATCCTTGGCGAACATGTCGAACTGCGGCCTCCGCGCTCACGGCAACTAATTATTTAATTAATATTAACTTTCACACAAAAATGCTTTGCTGCCGTTTATTTCATTCGTATTAACATTCTATAGAATCTATACATGTATAATTGTATATTATGTTATTTCAAAACTTTATTGTTCGCGCTCTTGCTTTAACAAATGTAGAAACGAGATCCATTTGTTCGATGCCTCTAACAATATCATGTTCAATTGACAGAGTAGTCCAACAAGTCTTTGTTGTGGCTAGCTGTTTGCAGATATGTTTTATGTGTCTGAGCTTCGTTAAGCTTCGCGCATCTGTAGCCACACAAACTGCAAGTATCAAGAGGATTCACAGAGCTATAACAGTGTTTGGGATATATTTGTTAGATTATTTTTCAATATAAAGCTGTGTACATCCTGTGGCGATGTACAGCGGGCTACTCGTCTTGAAATGGTCTTCAGTTCGATGCTTGAATCAACAGCATCAATATCTTTGGAGTTTCCATGTTGCAAAGCTTTCTCAAGATTCAAGCCATTTTCCCTAACTTCATTGCTGGTTTTATTCTGCAAACTGTGCACATCTTAGAGGAAACAAAACACTGAACTAATTGGTTGCATCAGATTGAACCTTTATTGCTGTGTCAAGAACAGCGAAGTAATAGTTTTCTTTGAAATCGTTCAATCCATTTAGTACTAAATGGCGGCATTTTTATATTTATATTTTTACGCAGTTCATAGTGCCGCTCCATACATTTGCCGCCCTAACTGGCCGCATAGTTCGCCGAGTGATTAAACCGGATCTGTGCCTATGGTTTTTGCAACCTGTAAATTATATTTTATATCACGTTTTGTTATAAAGAACCTAACCTCAAAGACCCATTCTCAACATCTTAAAGGACCACTGTCGGTAAGAAGCAAGCAAAGCAGTAATTGTGGCGATATATCGTAGAAGGTTCGACCGACATTGGTGGAATGTCAGAATATCAACGGCTCGCCTTCCGGCACATTGTTTAATAACTCTCGGAGATTTTCGTTACATATATGACTGCCGGCACCCTCCGAGATTTTTGTTACAGATACGGCTCCGTGCGACGATGGAGTAACGCGGAATAATTTGGCATCGGAAATGAAGCTTTACCTCTGGCAATCGATGATTGTATCTTTTCTTCATTTCCGAATGATAAATAGTCACCAAGTTTCAGAGGTGTTATTCTTCCGTTCATCAAGGTTATATGTCTGAGAAAATACTGCTAGTCATGTATTGATTCATGACAGCGTTATTTGTTATTATTTATATTAAAATGTACTGCTATAATAATTTTGATATATTATGCTCTTTTCTTGCGTATTCGAATACTTAAAATTAAATTGAATTTTCAAACTGACTTAAAACAGTTTCAACACAAGTGAGACGTGTGACAATTGTGTGCATTTTCAATGAAATGAAGAGAAAGTAGTTTACATGTCAGATATTTCCCACGGATCAAACCAACTTAATAAAACCACCGAGCAACCCTGATCTGTTCGTATCTTTACTTTCAATGTGTTCAGTTATAATTTTATTGAAACAAAAGTTTTGTTATGATTGTGATATATTTCATTTAGAAAATATTCTTAAAATATAATTCACATTAACATTCTGTTTAAAAATGGATGTTTTTCCAAATTATTGGCATTTACACAAAACGCAGAAACGCTTGCAAAATTTCATAACAATTCTATTTTGTTCACATCAAAACCAACAAATCAGTCGTTCATCGGAATGTATGCGTTAGAGATTTCTAAATAAAAATAAATAACTTTCGTTTTATCAGAAATACACAATTCAACAAAAAAATGGGGTCGTCGTTATCTATGAAAGAATGAAACTAAAGGAAAGAATGATATACAATTCTGCTTGAAAAAACAAACAATGTTTCCTCTTGTACTAACTGAAGCGAATAACCTTGGCCGAGCGAACTTTTCTCACTTCTTCCGCTTAATTTGAAGTAACAAAATGGAATATAGAATCTAATGTTTGCTCAGCGAATTCCTCTCATTTCTAAGAATAATGCTCAATTTTTCAAGAAGGTAATAATGGGCCTTATTTTACACGCACTTGCTATGCAACGCCGCTGAAAATGCTGCCAGTACCCAGTTTCAGGGTTTTCTAAAACTGAAGACTGCATTCAAGCAGGGGACCAAAGCGCCCGCGGAATGCTAGAGTAATTGAAGAGTGAATGAAAACTGACAGCTGGCACGCGGCACGTGTGCTCGTGCATTCCGCGCTGACATAAAAAAGCAACGTGCTTGAAAGCGGAGCTTTGAGTTACTCGAGCGGCATATATGCGTCAGATACTCTGATGATGTAAAGTGTAAAGACAAATAACTTTTTACGTTCACCTTGGATTTTATAACTTCATTGACGAAAGCAACAACAACAACAACAGCAGCAGCAGCTACTACTTCTACTACTACTACTTCTACAACAACAACTACTACTACTACTACTACTACTACTACTACTACTACTACTACTACTACTACTACTACTACTACTACTACTACTACTACTACTACTTATAACGACAACAACATGGTCGATAAGCATTTACGTTTGCATAACGTGAACGTTAACACAAATCGGATTTGTTTTACAATGCGTAAGACCGTGGGTTGTTATTTATTTAATTTAACTTTTTAATTTTAAATTATACTTCCGATATAGCGTTGTGGCAAAAATAATGTTCATGCGTATGGATGTTAACAAAAATCAAAAATTACCTTTACTTAAAGAGACCGCAAAAATTCGCAATTTTAAAATGAATATATTCATTAGACCTTACTTTTCCGTCAAATTTTCATTCATCCCGAAACGATTTATCAGGTTGTCGGACACTATGTCTGATATTTTATTTAAGCTTTCGGGAAGCCTGCCGGTGTACAACGTCCTTTCATCCTCACAAAGTGTGATGCGGCTTTTATTGCTAGGTCATTTCACCTATAGGTACGTCATTTCGTTTAGACAAATTTGATAAAAACGTTTTTTACATTTGCAGTACATTTTTAGCTACGAGGTTTCCTATCAGGACGAATTGTCGTACCTCATTAAAATGACAAAACTGTGGTGACGAAATATCGTAGCCACCATTTCTGAATATCAGTATAACGTATCAGTATGACTTACGCGTCTACGGCTTATACCGTATTTTGCAGCTTCATTTGTTTGGTATTTTTACAGAATTTCAATTTCTAAAACACCGTTATAAAAAATATGACGGTTTTTTCTCTCTCCTGAAAAGTTGGCATTTTGTAGCTACGAGATTTGTGAAGCTTCTGGAAACAATGGCACAGCTTACGCCGCACATGTCAACTCACATGACGATATCTGAACGTATTATGCCGCACATGTCAACTCACATGACGATATCTGAACGTATTATGCCGCACATGTCAACTCACATGACGATATCTGAACGTATTATGCCGCACATGTCAACTCATATGACGATATCTGAACGTATTATGCAATATATGCCGCACATGTCAACTCACATGACGATATCTGAACGTATTATGCAATATATGCATAATGAACAACTGAAATAAATCCGACTTAGTTAATAATAACTAAAACTACGACGTAATGCATCTGTAATTACAACGCTACGTGGATTGAGTAAAAAAACTAAAAACGCAAACTTTTATACATACAGTAGGCAGCGATCTTACTTTAAGAACTGAAATGTATATACGCTTTCTTAATTATGCTTATTTGTAAATGTCATCGGGCTATGTAAGCAATAATTAACATTCATTTTTCGTTTTGGCATTTACATATGGCTGCCGTAAAAACGAGAAATGCAAACGGCAGAAAAAATAGTAACGACCGCATAAGTATAACAGCAATAATGACAGTCAAAATTCTAAAAACTTACATATTCATGCGACTTGTCGCTTATACATAACTATTCCATCTATTTATTCCCGAATTTTGAAACTCTTGTGCATACACTAAATGCTTCCACAAAATTTCCAACGGGGGCACAGATATCAACACCCATCATAAACAACAATACATGTAACACTGCAGAGCAAACATGTATATCTGATTATCGGCCATGAATCACCCCGTCCGATACTCCCGGCTTAGCGAGAGGCACATTAGTAATATCCGAAGATCTCCGACGCCATAAGATATCCCAAGATCTTCTGTCGACGTCTTCCTACTTCGACGATTTATCGTTAAGGGAATTAGGATGCTATCGTATGTACCGGTTGCACCATCGCATGATATATGATACAATATGTGTACATTGTGAAAATGTAAACTATTAATTCGCATAATTAAGAAATAAAACATGGCGGTAGTCCAACTTGTTGACGCTCTCAAATATAAAGCTACTTTTTATATTGTTAATATTTGGAGCAACATGACGATAGCCTCCAAAATACCACAGCGAAGCCATAATTACAAGTATCATGCTTATTTACTTACTTTTCGAATTACTTGCACAATCCGCCAATACTTGTATTTTCAAACTGCAAAAACATTCGAACTCGTTTGATACCACATCCTTATTGTACATACATATGGGAGTTTGTGGAACATCAACACAGCACCACTTCAGATATTGCATTGCGTTGCTATGTATTAGAATCACGCTGTTATATTCTTGAAGTCTATCAAATGATAGATTTCCTCTTTCCGTTTTCTCTTAGAAGTCTTGCAGTGTTAAATACAAGCGTTTGCAGTGTGATACACGTACTTTTATACACCACACCCATACACGTAAATCTTTGCTTTCAAATAAAGAAACTCGTCTGTCGATTTCACTACATGTGTTTATTGTAATACACTGTATTGTTTTATCCTTTGCAATTCCATTCTTTAAATAACACCATAATAGTTTGAATTAAATGCTATAGGACATAAACCCTATGTAATATTCCAACATATATCCTAAATCACCACCAACAAAAGCAATCTTTTAGCACACCCATACAATACAAAACATGCACGCAACTTTATTTTCCTCACACAGTCGTACCAATAATGCAAATCTGAAATATGAGGTAAACATTTGCATAAGGATATCCAATTTTCATCAATGATGTATAATTCCCTCACGTGCTACACGACAGCATCGTAAATACGAAACTCATACACAGATCGCTGAGACTTTCTCAAGGACCTCTTAATGTTCTCATATATAATGCACATGCCAATCATGTATGATTTTCTGTATGTATATTTAATGCATGCACTCTATCTGTACTTAAAATTATAACGCATTTTAAGTTATCAGTACAGATAAAAAATATGTACCATTTATGATTATTATTATTGTTATCACACCTACTATCTATTAAACCCGATTTTCGTCCGTCGTTAACTTACTATAAATTATATTGGCAGTATAGCAAACTATAACACAAATATGTACATCAATTTAGACTAGACACACATTTTCTCTAGGCAAATGTTTTGATTTATGGATACGGCTTTCCCATTTCGGATAAATTGGTCTACACAACATAGACTTTTTTTACAGTAGGTCTACACGATTAGTATAATGTTCAAAATATAATCATTTCTTGTTTGTCTTCTTTCCAATTAAGCAAAATATTCAGGGTCTTGCAAGAAAAAAATACCCAGGGTCTAACAATAAATAAAATATTTAATAATTGATATGAAGTATATCGTGACAGTATTTGGAGCAAATTTACATCATAACCTGTTTTGATACAATCTACAAGTTAGGATTTTGTTTCGTATAGAATTGTTTAAATCTCTTCAATATTTGCTTTCAAAAGAGAGAGAGAGAGTACACCAATAATAATAAAAACCAACGAACTGTAAAACATTTTACGGCGTTGTCAATCGTCATAATATTATTCCCTTTTAATTACAAATACAAGACCCGAAAATTTTCTACAATAGCCATTTCTAAAGTTTTCACAATTAATGCTTAGAATAAGATTTTATGAGAATTGTACTTTTCTTTATTTCTATTTAAAACGAACTAGTTGCTGTATTGTCATTAATCTTGCCAAGAGCAGTGCATTACATGGCGTTGCCAGGGAGGTTTTATCTCGCGAAATGTATTGTTTATCAGTCAATTTCGAAGACCGTAGATTTTTTTTTTTCGCTATTCTATGTAAAGTCTATGCATACTAGAATTATATTGGGGCTGCGTCGTGACAATACCTGCCATCGTTTCAATGATGATGTCAATGGAAAAACACGCTTAAAGTTGAGTAATTTCTTTGATCCGAGAAATATTCAAATGTATCTTGTAAAAATAAGTATAATATCCTTTACCAGGAATTTTGAAAATGGTAAGGTAATAGAGATTCAGTAATGGAGGTACGGATGTTTGATGAATTTAAAAGTGATTATATATATATATTTCCGTCCAAATACGACTGTAGCATTAACAGTGTTAACCCGAAAGTTCAGCAAATACACTTTAAGTGTATACCGTCCACAGTGATATGTTTGATTGAATATTCAGATATAATGTATGTCGTTTCTTCATTTTATTAATATTTTACATTAAGCGCATTTCGCTCTATTATTATGGTATGTTATTCCTGAATTTGATTAAAAAATGAAATCCGATTTCATCAATACTCGCTTAACTGGCGTGTATATTTGTGTCGTACACTCGTTCTGTCATCGCGGCGACTTTCAAACCCGCCAACACAGCAACATGAGATAACGACAGATATGCTTGCCAAACGACTAAATGGCGATTAAAGACGCAATTGTAGCATTGCCCTCACCCAATGGTTTGTTATTCTGGTATATTGTAGTTATTTGGAATTTGGCGTGTCGACGGGTTTGACAGTCGCCAACACGACAGAACAGCGAACTAGAACGACAAATATACCCGTCAGAACGACAAAAAGGGCGACACATAGTCATGTTATAGTTGTCTTACTGAGGCCGTTTTCGTCGTTCTGATGGGTATATTTTTTTCTTTCGTTGCACCACATGGCGTGTTTTCGACGTTCTTAAAACACGCCATAACGATATGGCAGAATTTTGTCATCAAAGTATTCACTATATTATTAAATTTCTATCGTAATTGCACATTTGCGCGATAATAAAAAACATCATGTTGGTAAATCTTTATTTGAATAAGACGCAACAAAATTTAAAATCTTGGAGTGTAAATAAATATATCCTTAATCATTAACTTAAAGCCATCTTGCAAGAAATCCATGCCGCGCTTAGATCAGAAATGAAACATTAATTTTCCTCAGCAATGTTGACTCAACAACGGAAAAGTTAAATATGAGCTTAACATTTTGAATATGATAAATCTAACCCATGTTCAAGTATGAAATAAGCAATATCGCGTGCTATACGGAAGTGTCTGCAATCAACGATTGTTTAAAGGAAATGTACATAGAAATCGCTCAAGCTATCTAAATAACCTTATTACATTTTCGCATCATACTGTGAATGATACGTGTTTAAAATGCACAAATCTATGTTTATTTAAACAAACTAACCATATTCGTGTATCGTTCAATATTATATTATTTACCATTATACTAATAGTTACCATGCCTCCCAAAATATAAGTATTTACATGTCCGCGTTTTCAAAATAATGATATTTGAGGTTAAATAAACAAAAACAAAAGCATTTGTTCCTGGATTTATGTTCATTCATGTGTGCATCTCTTATATGAACACACATTGCCCCTTTTTAATGTATGGTTCCTACTTATACATTTCGGATATATAGGCCCCTACACACCCTTGATACATACTACTATAGTCAATACATGGACATACTACTATAGTCAATACATGGACATACTACTATAGTCAATACATGGACATACTACTATAGTCAATACATGGACATACTACTATAGTCAATACATGGACATACTACTATAGTAAATTCATGGACATACTACTATAGTCAATTCATGGACATACTACTATAGTCAATTCATGGACATACTACTATAGTCAATTCATGGACATACTACTATAGTCAATACATGGACATACTACTAAAGTCAATACATGGACATGCTACTATAGTCAATTCATGGACATACTACTATAGTCAATTCATGGACATACTAATATAGTCAATTCATGGACATACTACTATAGTCAATTCATGGACATACTACTATAGTCAATTCATGGACATACTACTATAGTCAATTCATGGGCATACTACTATAGTCAATTCATGGACATACTACTATAGTCAATTCATGGACATACTACTATAGTCAATTCATGGACATACTACTATAGTCAATTCATGGGCATACTACTATAGTCAATTCATGGACATACTACTATAGTCAATTCATGGACATACTACTATAGTCAATTCATGAACATACTACTATAGTCAATTCATGGACATACTACTATAGTCAATTCATGGACATACTACTATAGTCAATTCATGGCAAAGCAGAGGGAGTCCTTATCTGGCTCTACTTTTGACCTTTATTTCATAAAGTTTATATTCATACTTAACATTGTATATACTCGCCATATGTCTGTGTTTCCGTTTAAAGTGTAAGTGAATTATATCATAGCGCTAACGTTATAGTTCAATGTATTTGCTTCATTCATTGCTGTTTAATGAAGATGTGAAATGTTTAAAAATAACAAAATCAAAGCCTCGCATATGTCTAGGACATAACATCGCGAGCAAAATTAATGCATTACTCCTGTACATTACTATGAGCCTCGCTCTGGGAAAACCGGGTTTATGCATGTCCGCACAGGCTATTCTGAGACAATACTTTATGCGAATGCATAAGCACTTCATTGCTACAGCGTTTGGCACCAGCAGGACACAGCCGCTGTGAGAAAACGATCGTTGGCCTAATTTGCTGGGTCATATACGCCATTAATGATTTCCGCTCTCAAGAAATATGACCGGCAGCGAACAAGTGGTCGACGTGGTGTTCTGAAGTCAGCGAAACATTTATAATATATGTTTGAAGGTTAAATGTACGATGGAAGTAATTTTACATTCTGCTTTTCGCGAACTGTCTCTCGGTATGTGGTCCATATTTTTCAATTATTAGTTTGTGAATGAAAGAAATGAATGTGTGTAAACTCAGAACTTAAACATACAAGCGCTTACAGCACATACCAGTTTGAATTCTTTGAAATGATATTTTGGATAAGTATAGCCATACACAGGAATCATGTATATTTACAAATTGCTGTTGCTTCCTCGTATGATGCATTCTGCAAGGAATATTTCTTATAGACATTGCACTATTTCATATATTCCATAAATACTAAATATTTGATTATATCCTTGATATTTCCCTGTATCATCCTGAGTGTATCCCATTACCCACATGTTCCATATATATTGAATATACTAGTTAAATCGTCGATATTTCCCTGCATCCTGATTGTTTCCCATGACCCCTAAGCAGCAATGAGTAATGGCTGAGCATCATAAAAGTGCAGTAAGAAATGAGGCGCGTCTTGGAATGATTGATTGATTTTGCACGACTTTCAGTCATTCACAAAATGTGTAACGTAATTCTCTGATATTTTACGCTAACGCGAAGAGCAGATCGAAACAAACCCGTTACGTGAATTCGTACTCGTCAATGGAGAAACGATTAGTTGAGTCAATGTTGATTATTAACGGCTAAAAGGAAAATTCACACGAACGATTAAACAATTATTGTTACGTACCGCTTCCGAGATTTTCTTTATTTTGAAAGTCCAGTATTAAGTGCATACTTAAACTTATTCATGAAAAACATAAAAAGTTGTTTGATTTTATTATTTAATACATATAAATAAATTTCATCATACAGATGGTTTAAGGCTATTAATATGTATTATGCATGTACCATAAAACAATTAGCTAGCAACTGCAAATAGCTGTCCAGGCGACAAGAACAGCGGCAGGTCTGTCCGTTCTACGAGCCGATCAAACGATTGATGATTTTTTTTAAACATCTGCATTACGTCTCAGTAAAATAAATATAACTGAACAGTCAAAAGTCATATCAAGATAGATTTACCAGTATATCCGTGTGAATTAATTTCAAGAAACTCATTTGAATGGACTAGGTCTTGATTATTTTTTCTCTTTGAAATATATTGCTTATTATTGAATGCTTGTATTATAGACTGGTTACAGGTTATTCGTTTTGTTGAAACAAAAAACAACTTCTTTTAAACAAAGATCCACGAAATTGTTTTTGCTTCGAAAGCATAACTTTCCTTAAATAAATAAACCATCAAGCAAAATCATGATTTGATGAACATTCTCTGTTTGAACCGTGCCGACCGTCATTCTCGTTCCGAGTAGTTGGGTATCATCTGACCAATGTATCTTTGGTAATCACATTATTTTCAACCTTTACTCTATAAGACTCGGTTGGCAAGTTTAGTGATATTCACTACATTATCACTAAACCTGACAACCGAGATCTCATCAGACTACCAGCTTTGTGAAAGTGACCACCAATTAACTTGCCGAGGAGCTTAAATTACTCGTGTTATAAGCGATGTCGCACGTTAAGGATGCGACACTAATCCGAGACCTTTATCACGATTGCATTGATTGTATTGCGAATGTTATCATTGTTGTCATCCATGATAGAATTGCGGTGAACTTTTCGAAATCGACTTGCCTCAATGCAGACTTTTTCTACGAGGAAACGCCATGTTTATTTGGCTGTTGGGTATCGTGGTTTATTTTTTGACTTTGTGTTGTTAAAAGGTAATCATATTTTGGTATATATCATCAAATATTATATTCATATACGCGGAAAGTATATTAATGCAAAACAACATAGAATACTTTATTTGATGCCTATGCATATCGGTTGCATAGATCCCCGATCATTCTTCAGAATGTTTTGTAACAGTTAGAATATGTTAAATGTCAAGCATAAAATAGGACATTGTGTTGCGTTTGCAGGCTTTCTACTGGCCCCTACTTTTCCTACTTTTCCCTACTTTTTTTTCTTAACCCTACTTTTCCCTACTTTAAAAAAAAGCCCTATTATCCCTACTTTTTCATTTTGCAAGTAAAATAAATAAAATGTAAAATGAAGGCTTACATGATAATCTTCTTTAGATATTTTGCAGAATTTCCATCCATTATGAATCTTTTGTAATGAGTACAGTTCAGATGTGTTGGGGGATCACCTTGTGATGTCCATCATTGAAAGCATCATGGTTCCTTGGCTAGTCAGTACAGACATACTTGTCTTAAGGTAAGATAATATCTTTTTACACTGTGAATATACATGTATGTTCTATTTAATCATAACATATGTGCTTCTTGAAATAGAGGTGACAGATATGCCGCTTCATCTAGACTTTACACAGCCAAGTTTCTTTTTTTCCCCAATGATGCTTCTAACTGATGGAACCCACAAATGTCATGCTGTGTTTTAAACCTCATGGATTAAATTTGTAATTGCAGATGCTGCTTTCCTTTCTTACAAAATACATTTAAGTTTATATGTTAAGCTTGCTTTTCCTAACTGTTATATTATTCATAAATAATGTTGTATGACCCCCACAAAAAAGGGAGGGGTTGATTTGCCATTGTTTGTCTGTCCGTCCATCTGGCTGTCCATAGCCCAAAGTTTGTGTCGTGCAGAACTCAAAAGTATAACTGCTAGTGCCATCTTTCTGCGAATAGTCATCAGCATGTAAAATTGTATACCGGAGTATTTTGATGCAAGTGTATCAGATATCTATGGAGTTATGGCCCCTGATTTAGCAAACGATAGGAATCTTTTTGACAGAACCAAATTGTGGGGGCAGCTGTGTCCTATGGGTACACATCTACTTTAAAATTAATAAATTGATTAGAATTTGATTAACACTGTGGCCTTTTTAGTTTGATATAAGACTCTGCATTGACCAACTGCTTTGATCAGCCTTGATTTGCTTTGTGTCAATACTATGTTGCAGCAGTGACATACTAACAACTTTGATCCATACAATGTCCATTTTAATACTATAACTAGTCAGTTTCACTAGCATAAAAATATTTGGTTACCACTCTTAATCATTCAATTTGTATATGCATTTGCGTTAAATGGTAGACGTTTGTGTTTACTAAATTCTTTAGCACATTCATCGTCAATATTGGCTGTATTTAGGTTTGAAAAAACATATTTTTTTAGACCTCATTTTAACTTTTTGTGCTCTGAGAATAGCAGTATTTTGTCCCTCAAAATGTCTAGAATTTGTTTTTGGTCGGGGGGTTTCGCTCCCTAGCCTCCCTACCAGGGCCTTGCCCTGGACCCATAAGGGGGCCTAGGCAGCCCCCTTGATCCCCGGCCTAATCGGTTATAACTATTCCGAATAATCCTTTGTTTGCAATCATAATGACAACCCTGTATGCTTTGAAACTTATTAGCTCATCTATTTAAAAAAAAAAATGAGCTATTGTCATCACGTCGGCGTCGGCGTCCGGTTAAGTTTTGCGTTTAGGTCCACTTTTCTCAGAAAGTATCACTGCTATTGCATTCAAACTTGGTACACTTACTTACTATCATGAGGGGACTGGGCAGGCAAAGTTAGATAACTGTGGCGTGCATTTTGACGGAATTATGTGCCCTTTTTATACTTAGAAAATTGAAAAGTTTGGTAAAGTTTTGTGTTTAGGTTTATTTTATTCCTTAAGTATCAAAGCTATTGCTTTCATACTTGCAACACTTACTAACTATCATAAGGGGACTGTGCAGGCAAAGTAATGAAACTCTGACTGGCATTTTGACAGAATAATGTGCCCTTTTTATACTTAGAAAATTGAAAATTTGGTTAAGTTTTGTGTTTAGGTCCACTTTATTCCTACAGTATCAAAGCTATTGCTTTCATACATGCAACACTTATTAACTATCATAAGGGGACTGTGCAGGCAAAGTTATGTAACTCTGACTGGCATTTGGACGGAATTATGGGCCCTTTATACTTAGAAAATTGAATATTTGGTTAAGTTTTGTGTTTTGGTCCACTTTACCCCTAAAGTATCATAGATATTGCTTTCATACTTGGAACACTCGCAAACTATCATAAGGGTACAGTAAAAGGACAAGTTGCATAACTCTGGTTGTCATTTTTACGGAATTATGGCCCTTTTTTGACTCAGTAGCTTTGAATATATGGTTAAATTTTGTGTTTCGATCCACTATACGTCTAAAGTATCAAGGCTATTGCTTTCAAACTTCAAATACTTTCATGCTATCATTAGGTTACTGTACCTGGCAAGTTGAATTTTACCTTGACCTTTGAATGACCTTGACTCTCAAGGTCAAATTATTAAATTTTGCTAAAATTGCCATAACTTCTTTATTAATGATTAGATTTGATTGATACTTTGACAAAACTACTCTTACCTTACATACCACAATAGACTCCACCCAAACCATCCCCCGTGCCCTCCCCCCCTCCGAATCCCCTCCCTATTTTTTTTAATCATCTCACAAATGACCACCACACCCTCACACTATACCCCCCCCCCCGACCCCACCCCCCCCCAATTTTTTTTTAAACGGTTAAAAAACACAAATATTTATTTTTATTATTATCCCCCGCCAGAGGCGGAGGGATATTGTTTTGGCGTTGTCCGTCCGTCCGGCTGTCCGTCCGTCCATCCGTCCGTCCGTCCGGCACTTTTGTGTCCGGAGCCATATCTTGGAAGTGCTTTGGCGGATTTCATTGAAACTTCGTAAGAGTATATATATGCATACGAGGATGATGCACGCCAAATGGCATTGTACACCATCTGTTAAAAACAGAGTTATGTCCCTTTGTATCTTGAAAAAAGGCTTTTTACTATAGGCACTTTTGTGTCCGGAGCCATATCTTGGAAGTGCTTTGGCGGATTTCAGTGAAACTTGGTATGAGTATATATATGCATAAGAGGATGATGCACGCCAAATGGCATTGTACACCATCTGTTAAAAACAGAGTAATGGCCCTTTGTATCTTGAAAAAATGCTTTTCACTATAGGCACTTTTTTGTCCGGAGCCATATCTTGGAAGTGCTTAGGCGGATTTCATTGACACTTGGTATGAGTATATATATGCATAAGAGGATGATTCACGCTAAATGGCATTGTATAGCATCTGCTAAAACCAGAGTTATGGCCCTTTGTATCTTGAAAAAATGCTTTTTACTATAGGCACTATTGTGTCCGGAGCCATATCTTGTAAGTGCTTTGGCGGATTTCATTGAAACTTGGCATGAGTATATATCCCCCGCCAGAGGCGGAGGGATATTGTTTTGGCGTTGTCCGGTTGTCCGTCCGGCTGTCCGTCCGTCACTTTTGTGTCCGGAGCCATATCTTGGAAGCGCTTTGGCGTATTTCATTGAAACTTCGAATGAGTATATATATGCATAAGAGGATGATTCACGCCAAATGGCATTGTACACCATCGGTTAAAACCAGAGTTATGGCCCTTTGTATCTTGAAAAAATGCTTTTTACTATAGGCACTTTTGTGTCCGGAGCCATATCTTGAAAGTGCTTTGGCGGATTTAATTGAAACTTGGCACGAGTATATTGTTTTGGCGTTGTCCGGCTGTCCATCCGTCCGTCACTTTTGTGTCCGGAGCCATATCTTGGAAGTGCTTTGGTGGATTTCATTGAAACTTGGTCTTAGTTTTGAGTTATTGTCCTCCGTCCGTCCATCTGTCAGTATGTTCATCCGTCCACTTTGCACACATCCACAAACAAAGCATATGTTGCGGGGGATATCAATTCTACGAATTTGCTTGTTTTATGTTTGAAATACCGTCCAACCATCGCACCCAAGAATCCCCCCCACCCCCCTCCCCCCCCCCGAATTCCCCCTCCCCTAATTTTTTTTTGAAGATCATTTCACAAATGACCACCACACCCTCACACTATACCCCCCACCCACCCCCCACCCCCATTTTTTTGAAACGGTTAAAAAACACAAATATTTATTTTTATTATTTTATGTTTGAAATACCGTCCAACCATCGCACCCAAGAATCTCCCCTCCCCCTCCCCCCGATTTTTTTTGCATTTTTTTCGGCATTTTTGGAAGATAATGTAATAAATGTCTACACCCCAAACTAAACACCCATCTTCACTCCTTTGTGATTGAAAATGAAAGTACCTTCACCTTTAAAAAGAAAATAGATGAGCGGTCTGCATCCGCAAGGCGGTGCTCTTGTTTTACTTAACCCTTTACTCCATGTATACTCATTTTAACATCTTTGCAAACGGAAATAAACCTCATTCAGTCTCTGTTTGTTTATACAATTATAATGAAAATATAATTCTTCACTATTGCCTGTGGTGAGATTTTTTTTTCTTTTAGTACTAGTGCAAGAATACTTGGTTTGGTACATATTCATGGAGGAAAGGGTTAATACTCAGGGCTTTTGTACTTTGCTTTATAAGATTAACAGTGTGTGTTTTGATTGTCATGTTCATTATTGTATTCCATTGTGTAAATCAATGTTAAATGAGAAATACAAATTTCAGGTGCCTGTATTTCAAGGATGGGCAGAACAAGGCATTCTCACAGCCTTGGACTAGGATATGTATCAATATAACAGTAATTCCAGCTGAAAAATGGTAATATTTTTCTTATTTAGCCCTTCTTTTTAACAGTAAAAATCCCTACTTTGCCCTACTTTTTGCTTAAATATTGCCCTACTTTTGCCCTAGTTTTTTGTTGAGAGGCAGTAGAAAGCCTGCGTTTGTTTTATTGCATTACACGAACTCAATAGATATATACCTTAATTGATATGTTTTTCATGAAACAAAACAAGATGTTTAAAAACTACGGTAAGCTATGAGATTACAAATTTTGTTAACAAATTCCGCCTTTAGTTTATTTAAAATATGAGCTGAGCTCTTTGAAAAAGGGGTTTAATGCACAGGCTAATCAGTGGAAAACTTTCCGCCTAAACTAGGAGTTTGCTATGAAGAGACTTTCTTTAAACGAAATATATCATAAAAACAGACAGTGTCGTCCCCGATTAGCCTGTGCGGACTGCACAGGCTAATCTGGGACGACACATTACGCACATGCATTAAACCCCCGTTTCAAAGTTATTCAAAGTGTGGTGTAAATGTTCACCATGACTAACTTTCTTTTCAACATAGCAGCATACATTGTTGGAAAGAGGCGGTTATAGTGATTTGAGTCGCGTTCTGAGAAAACTGGGCATAATGCATGTGCGTAAAGTGTCATCCCAGATTAGCCTGTGCAGTCCGCGCAGGCTAATCGGGGACGACACTTTCCGCCTAAACTTGATTTTCGGCAAGGAGGGACTTCCTTGAAACCAAAAATACCATAAAAGCGGAAAGTGTCGTCCCTGATTAACCTGTGCGGACTGCACAGGCTAATCTGGGACGACACTTTACGCACATGCATCAAGCCCAATGTTCTCAGAACAAGACACATTTCATAACAACGCAGGAACAGGTCTTATACTAGAAATACATACAACAGAAGGAATACACCTGCTTTTACAGACATTTACCAGCTTATTTTTTCTTTAATAAATAAAAATACTTAGATTGAGGTTTTGAGGCTGTGAACCACGTACCTATATTGTAAAACATTGGCTTTTTATTATTGATATATAATATATAAAAATACCATAAAATACATGTACCATATATTGAAAAGCGGCTGCTGTATCATGAAAACAATCCAGCATGTAAACACGCAAATGTGACTGCCATTTTTGGTCGTTAGAACATTATACCTGGATATTATATTATACTATCGTGCTTTTGTCCGGGTTCATGGTGCTATTACTCGCTCAAAGATCCGATGCTAATTTATATACAATCTGTTTTTCCCTAAAAACCATGGCTTATTTCTGATATGAAAAAGATATCACATGGATCTAGATTGGCAGGATATTGTCCGCCATTTGATACGATATCAACTGCAAATAGATTGGAATATCTTCATACAAATTTCGGAAAGACGACTCTTGCTTACAATCGACTTAACACATTAAGAGTTGCGTCCATTTTCAGTTACTTCCTCATTTTTTCATAGAAATTATATCAATAATAATGTAGTCATCTAAACTTTCGAAACAAATAATTATGTCCAAAATAGACTAAATACACATTTTCGCCCTCTATAGAAACCAGCGAGTATGTTAAACTAGTAACTAATAACTAACAAGCAATCAGATTGTGGAATTCACCGATAAAATCATCGTTTATATATGTGATAAACGTTTAAAAATATACCGAGTGCCGAAGAACAGTATTATAATAATTTATTTCTTAGTATAATATTTTAAACAATGATTTTCAAAGAAAGACATACCATTTCAAATATATATTGTTCCTTTAATGTGTATCGTTGGTATAATGATCTTTTGATGAGTCTTTGGTTGGTGACCTTTCAATATTTCTTTCTTTGTTTGTAAGAGGTTTGTCTAACATTTTCATATTCATTTATATGCCAGTCTGTGAATCTTTCTTTGGGTATTGCTCTATTGATAGATCTTTGATTGATAAGCTTTCAATGTTTTTACGATGTATGAAACACATGTTTAAAATCATATGAATGTAATAATTCAGTTGAGTCTTGTTTTTATGTATTCACTACATCAACGCACTAGATTATTTAAACTATGAAATATTAACGAGAAATTCAATATGACATCAATGCATTTAAATATGGCAATATTTGTGATTCGATATCGTTCTGTATGTTACTTGCTAAGTAATATCAAAATATCTGTACTATAAGTGCAATTAATAGTTCAACGTCTATGCTTCATTGTACGCCATATTGGCGATACTAACTGATCGTTGTTTTTCTCTGAGTATAACGCTTCGATACCATGTGATGCATGTTCGATCGTAATGATACGATTCTTTGCGTTGTGTTGCATTTTTGTTCCCGTTTAGATTATTACAGGTTCCACAAGCTGACTCGCTATGATTTTCAGTTCAGTATTTAATCGATTGTATTCACAATGAGAGCCAAAACTGGACACGAATGATATAAAAACAGCTTGACTATCGACTTAATTTTAGAGATCGCTACTCATTGTACCTAAAAGTGACATTTCTTCTTGCAGACGATTGACAGCGATTGCAATGATTTGGAAGAACTAGGGGGGAGATTTGTCGCGCTTTGCTACGATACAATACAATCGATCAAGATTTTAGACGATGGCCCCGATCAACAATCGAGTTTAGTTTATAGTGTTCTTTGTTTTTTTTCTGATCACATACTTTCAATGATAAACACGACTGGTTGGACTTATTTCTGATAACACCAGATATGACATCTTAGGATTACCGCGATAAATTCACGAATAAGATCACGATGCCAATCTTGATAGTGATAACGCAGCATTACAAATGAAGTGGATAAAACCAACAACTATAATATTATAATAGGTGCTACCTAATTTACGGACAAAATCTTATTTGATAACCATGTAATGTAATACAAATTATGGCATAATTGTGTACGAAACATTATTTTTTTAATACATAATTAATGCATCCAAACAATTAAATCTGATTTTTTGCTGGATGAAGCGTTTTACATCTGCCAAGCTTTTAGATCTAATAGTTTATAACTGTGTGCTTATGTAGCGTCTGGATAGTTCGGTGGCTGCGGCGTAGTGGATATGGTGTCCGTTTAGCAACTCGGAGGTCTCGGTATTGTTCCTTTAAGTGGAATCGTTCTTTAGGTCACCCTTTAGAAATCAAATACTGGTCCTTCCCAGGAAACATATTGTTTGTATTACACACATATCAACAAGAAATTAAATGAGGTCACCACCGTTGTAAATACACAAAGTAAACTTATGAAAACATTAGCGTATAGGTCGATAGATAGTGAGGCCAGAGACAAAAGAAACAATCTGTTAATTTTTGGTGTTGGTGATACGAAAAATGAAAACTGCTTAAGCGTAGTCCGTACGATATTGAGTGAATGTCTGAGTCTTGATAGTGACAATATGTACCTGGTTAGAGCACATCGATGCGGAAAATTCAAACAAAATAATTCAAGGCCAATAATTGTCTGTTTTCGGGACTTTCCGGACGTTGAACTCGTAATGAGTAGTGTCTACAGATTGAAGGGTACAAGGTACTCTATTGATAGAGACTTCCCGATAGAAATTCGTCTAGCACGAAAACGACTATGGCATGATTTCCATGACCTCAAATAAAAAAATCCGAACTCTAAAGTACAAATAGTGTACCCTGCTAAGCTGGTACTTGACAAGCAGGTGATCCGAGATGAATTTCCAGACTGGTTCTCTATTCTTGGCAAAAACAGATTAATCACTATGAGTAGTATTGACCCTCTTGTGAATGGAACTCAGCAACAATCGTCAGTCCATCGGCAAAATGATCAGAGCTCCATACCAATGTTCAATTTTTCAATGTCTGACTCACGACAAAGCACACTGGAGCCAAATACACGAATCTTTCAGTTTTCAGCAGCTCAAAGTCAGTCATCACTTTCGTCCACGGTTAATGAGCGTCCAAGTACTCAATCCCTGGCGATGACGTCTTCATCTAAAGCAGCGCCTAATACCAATCAGTCAACGGGGTCACACAATATCAGTGAACACGCGCCTTCTACTGCGCGCAAACCAAGGTCGCTAACACGTAGCGATGGCGCCCGCCAGCAAGTTCATTCATCAGTCGTTACAAGCCGAGAGCGCATAGCATCAAACCGAATGGCTAGCAAAAATGCAAATCCGAGTACTACTGTAAACTTCTCGCAAAGCCAGGCTAATCGTTCGCAACGCACAAAAAGTACGAACAGCTCTCTAGCGGCGACAATTATCAATATTGCCAATGCTAGTTCAGTGAAGACGCAGTCGGCTTCAAAAACAAAGTCTGGTGACGTGCCACGTCCACAAATACCCGCTTCCTCCATGGACCCGGCGAGTGTCACTCCGACAGAGGTCAAAACACCAAATGTTAGCTTGCAGGCTGAGAGTTTAGACCCAGTTGTATAGGGAACGCAGGAGAAGGTCAAATTACGTTTTTCGCTCCTAAACGTTCAGGGTTTGATAACTAAGCGTTTAAATAAACTAAAAAGTAGTGAATTACAAGCATTATTCAATAAAAGTGATATAGTTTTGCTGACAGAGACATGGTCTGAAGAATTCATTGATTACAAGGTTGACGGTTTTGACTATTTCGCGCTTCATCGAGTAAAGAATACTAATAGCAAAAGGAGCTCAGGGGGGATTATGATTTATATTAGAAATAATTTAGTAACTGATGATATAATCTTTATGCAAGACTCAGATGATCTTTTGTGGATAAGGATTAACAAAAATCAATTAGGGATATCAGATGATTTGTTTATTGGTTTATGTTATATTGTCCCAGAATCCAGTGCGAGATACAATCTATATGAAACAAACCCATTCGATAGAATACTGGATTCGACTGTGAAAATTAAAAGCGTCTCAAATAGTTCCCAATTAATCCTTTGTGGTGATTTTAATAGCCGTACATCTGATATACCAGATTTTGTCACTAACGATGTTGATTCAGATTATTTACCGTTACCCGATGATTATGATATTGATGTATTTTTACCTAGAATTACACAAGATAAGTGTGTTAATAACAATGGAAATTTGCTTATTGATATGTGCATACAGTCGGGCTTACGAATCTTAAATGGAAGGGTAGGAAACGATAATGGTATAGGAAATTGAACTTATATTGGAAGCAGAGGCTCTAGTCTTATCGATTATGTTTTAGTAATGCCGGAATGTATGCATATGTTTAAAACTTTCAATGTAGAAGATCCAAATGTTCTATCGGATCACTGTGTTATACATTTTGAATATGAATGTATTTTGCATAACAATAGTATTCACAGCACAATACGCAATGAAGATTGTAACACGGTTCAATACAAGTTTGTTTGGAACAAAGACTATGAAAATGATTTTCTCGATGCAATTAGAAGTGAGGCTACACAAAACCAATTTTTAGCAATATTGAATGTACTTGATAATGTACATGAAGATAAAACTGCCTTAAACACATGCGTTAATGATTTTGTTGATATTGTTGAAGGAGTAGCAGTCCCGTATTTTAAAAAAACAAACAAACAATAATAATAACAATGGTAACCATAGCAAAAACAACAACAATACATGGTACGATGATAATTGTAGAAATAAAAAGCTGCATTTCAATTATACATTAAATAAATTTCGACAATGTAATTCCAATCAGAATAGAATTGAGTTAGTAAAGGCTAGAGGTGACTACAAGAAAACCTTACGTAAGTGTAGACTTGAATATGACAATAAACAATCAAAACTGCTAGATACTAAACGCGTAAAAAATGCGAAAGAATATTGGAAAATGCTTAAACAAAGTGCTGGCCTGCCGACACCAAACATACCTATATCTTGTTTTGAACAATATTTTGAAAGCATAAATAATCCAAATGATCACTTCTTTAATCCAAATGAAGACGTGTTATATTTTAATGAGAGGTTTGTAAAACAAGAATTTCAAGTAATGTTTGATGAGCTTGAATGTGAAATAAGTCAGGAGGAAATAAATAAAGCAATAAAACAATTAAAAGGAGGGCGTAGCCCCGGGCCTGATAAAATGATTAATGAATTTTTTATGTACGGACATACAGCGTTTTCGCATTGCCTACTTTCTATATTTAATAAAGTATTATCATTAGGATTTTTCCCGGAAACATGGTCAGAGGGTTTTATAGTTCCGCTTCATAAAAAAGGGAGTATTAATAATTGCAATAATTATCGCGGCATTACTTTATTAAGCTCAATGGGTAAACTGTTCACTAGAATTATTAGCAATCGAATAGATTCATGGGCCGAAAAGTATTTTGTCTATGTTGAAGCGCAAGCAGGTTTTAGAAAGGGTATGAGTACCACAGATAATATTTTTGTTTTGCATGGCCTTATAACACATATGATTAATAATAATAAACAATTATACTGTGGTTTTGTCGATTTTAGCAAAGCATTTGATTATGTGGTCAGACCAAACCTGTGGTGTAAGCTTATTCGTCTTGGTGTAAGAGGTAAAATGCTAAATGTTATACAAAGTATGTATCATTCAATTAAATCCAAAATTAAAATTCATAACACAGTTGGAAAAGACTTTAACTGCCTTTTGGGTGTAAGACAAGGTGAGTGCCTATCTCCATTACTGTTTTCTCTATTTTTAAACGATTTAGAAGAAACATTCATCTTAAATGGGTACGAAGGGGTCGACCTTTTGATGTTTCAAATATTTATTCTCTTATATGCTGATGACATTGTACTATTTGCGGTTACACCTCAAGCCTTACAATGTGGATTTGAAATTCTTAGCAGCTACTGTCAAAAATGGCAATTAAAAGTTAATGTTAACAAAACGAAGGTAATTGTGTTCCGAAAAGCGGGACCACTTGCAAGGAACATACAATTTACATATAATAATGAAAATATTGAAATTGTTAGTAATATATCTTATCTTGGAGTCGTTTTCACGAGTGGTGGATCTTTTAACCAGACGCAAATAACCTTAGCAGGGCAAGCAAGAAAGGCCATTTTTAAAATGAAAAAATACTTATATACCATTACAAATATAACAGTAAGCCATCAATTAGAATTGTTTGATAAACTCGCTAAACCAATTTTGAACTACGGTTGCGAAGTATGGGGCTTTCATAAAGCACACAATATTGAACGTCTTCATACTCAATTTTGTAAAAATATCCTAGGTGTTAAAAGGGCAACTCAAAATGATTTCGTTTACTTTGAGTTAGGGCAACATTCGCTTATTGTAAGTAGATATTTTAAAATAGTTAAATACTGGTTTAAAATAATAGAAAGCAAAGAAAATAAGTATATTAAACTTATATATAACATAATGAAACATGACTTTGAATTAACACCGTCTAAAAAAATTGGGTTAGTTCGTTGCATCAACTGTTGTCAAGTTTAGGGTTTTTAGAAGTATGGATACACCAAGGGGTAGGACAAAAAGAAGTTTTCTTGTCATTATTCAAACAAAGAATTAAGGATTGTTTTTATCAAGATATGAATTCACGATTAACGGAATCTAGTCGAGCCTTGTTCTACAGGCATCTTAACATAAACAATGATTTAAAAATGTACCTTACAAGCATCTCAAATGAAAACCATCGCATTGCTCTTTCTAAACTCAGAGTATCATCTCATCGTTTAATAATTGAATCTGGCCGCTGGCATAAACCCATTGCTACTCCTTATAATGAAAGAAAATGTACACATTGTCAAAAAATTGATGACGAATATCATTTTATTTTAGAATGTTCTTTATTAAATGACTTAAGAAAGAAATATATCGATAAAAAGTATTGGTTACGACCTAACATGTAAAAATGTATTGCACTTATAAATTCACAAAATGCACTAACATTAAGAAAACTAGCTTCTTTTACATTTCTTGGTTTTAAAGTTAAGAATTAACACAATAATCCTTTATATAAGTAATGTCATTCATTAAATTAAATCTCCTATACATGTATAGCCTGACATATTTCATTACGAATTGTTTAACTTAACATTAAACTAAAGCTCCTATACATGTATAGCTTGACATATTTCATTACGAATTGTATAAAAAAAATTGAGTACGAAAAAAAATGGGTACGAAAAAAAATTTGGGTACGATTTTTTTTTAGGTACGAACAAAATTTGGTAAAGAAAAAACAATTGGGTAGGAAAAAAAGTTGGGTGCGAAAAATGTTTGGTACGGAATTTTTTTGGGGGGTACGGGGACGTAGTTTCCCAGGGGAACTTGACCCAAATCGCACATTCTTGGCCCTTTTCCGTCAAACATCGGATAAGTACCTCGAAGGCAATAGTAGAGTTGAGACTTTATTCTTTATTATAGTTTCAATAACATACAATACAACAATACAAACATCTCTCTCTCTCTATTAAAAGCGAAGAGAAGAGGAGAGCGGCGAGCGAGAGAGATAGGAGAAGAGAGGCGAGAGAGGATAGCATCTGATCTCTATCTTATAGCGAGAATATGTAGAGATCTATATCGAGATAGATATATCTATTATCTATCTAGCCTATTATATATATATATATTATATCTATTATATATCTCTATCTTAGTAATATTATCTATATATTATATGTATTTATATGTAGATAACCTATATATATGTATATATATACGTATATACATACCTATATGTTATATGTATGTAATATGTATTAGTAATCTGTATATCTATTGTAGCTATATCACGATATCGCGCTATCTATATATCTATCTATCTATATATGATATCAATTTCAATTATATATAAATCTATCTATAGATTATATATATATGGATATAATCTCTAAATCTATCATAATGTATGATATTTATTTATAAATGCATATATGTTATGACAATGCTCTATCTATACCTATACCCTTATATATACTGTAATATCGCCTCTACTTATTATATCTCTATAGCATTTCTATCTAATCTCCTATATCTCGATATATCTCTCTCTCTCTCTCTATCCTATCTCTAGCTCGCTCTAGATCTCTCTCTCTATCTCTCTCTCTCTCTCTCTCTCTATCTATATCTCTATCTTATCTCTCTCTAATCTCTCTCTCTCTCCTTTGTCTCTGTTCTTCTATCTCTCTTTAATCTCCCTCTCTCTCTCTCTCTATCTATCTCTCTCTCTCTCTTTCTCTCTCTATGTCTCTCACGTCTCTCTGTCTCTTGTCCTGTCCCTGTCTCTCTCGTCTCTGGTCTCTCCTCTCCTCACTCGCTCTCTCTATCTCTCTCTCGAGCTCTCTCTCTCTCTCTCTCGCTCGCTCGCTCTCTCTCTCTCTCCTCTCTCTCTCTCTCTCTCTCTCTCTCTCTCTCTCTCTCTCTGAGATCTAAAAACGATCCATCAGTTTTTCTATTCACAACCCCATTAATGATTAGAAGTTGTGCCAAAACCTGCTATGCTATTTTAAAGTGTCGCCTTTTATATACCTGTAAACAATGTCTTTTCGTTGTTGTTGTTTTTGTTTTTTTTAAGAAAATCAATACCAGCTATATGATCATCTTAATCACCAATTCGACTATTAAAGTCTCCGCAAATGAAATTTTTTCCCAAAGATTGCAATAAATACACATTAGACAACAATGTATCAAAGAAATTGTTAACATCATAATATCTAGACGAATTTCGGGGAGGAAGGTAGCATACACAAGGAAATATCAACGATTTATCTTCTTTGTTACACATCCTCAACCAGAAAATCCCTTCAACAGTATTATCCTCAATGAAAATATCATACATGTTTAAAACAGAGTTTCTTATGAAAAAACCTATTTTACCCAGATCCAGATTTAGCTCTAATATGTATATTTTTTACGGTTGAACCCAAACCATGTGTAACCATCTAATGGTAAAATATCATCATTAAAAAGATGTGATTCGGCTATACTTAAAATGTCAAAATCATTGTGTAAAACACATTGAGATCTTAAATTAAAATTGACAGAGTTTCTGTCATAATTCCAACCCTTCACATTCCAAAACCCGATATGAAGCTAATATTTTGGTGTCTTCTGTCGTCGTTGAAACGCCCGTTGTGTCCCCTGCCTCCAGCTCCCCGCCCAGCACCACGACCCCTGTATCGACACGAGGAACAGTTCTAAAGCCGTTGTACCGATCGTCATGACTGGAATCGCGCCCCTGATCTCGCCGTGGTGAACCGTCCCTTGATCCGGCCTGACTGTTATCAAACCGGTTGTCACGATTTCCCGAACCCGAACGGCGGTTGTCATCACCAGAAGCATGATCACGCGGGGAATCAGTGCGTTCACTAGAGCCGCGTGGAACAATATGCGAACCTCGAACGGTAAGACCATGTGACTTTATGGCACCAAGAATAGCTCTGAAATTGTTAGCCAACACTCGATCTGCCTGAGCCTGGTCATGTTGAATAAACACATTAGAATATATGCTGTGGTCCTTTAGTGAATTTTTCTCAGAAATCACTTTACGCTTGTCTTCAAATGATTTCATTTTGGCAATAATAACACCTGGTTTAGACTCAATTCTCGACTTTTTCCTTTCGGCTTTCTCACGCACAACATCTTTAATTTTCAAACCATCTTTAAATAGCTTATCAACCTTAGATTTTACATTCTCCGAGTCTGACTCAGGCAGATCTCGAATGACGATGTTCAGATGCCTGTCACTATCAGGCGTATTTCCGGCTGAATTATTAACGTGATTGGTGGAAGCCAAAGGTCAATCTTAGAATGCACAAGATCCAGATCAGACTTAATCTCTTCACGAATATTTTTCTTCATAGTGTCCATTTTAGTGTCAATGTCCTTGTGCAAACGATTCAATTCTGAGTTGATGCGTTTGTCTAGAACTTGTATCACTTTATTTATTATTTTCTGCTCTAGACCCTTTTCAACTTGATCTACGCGTTCTCTAAGTGCAGACAATAACGTGTGCATATCGGAGGATAACATGGATATTTGCTGCTGTAGTGTAGCATTTGCATCCATGTGCACATCAGCAGAAGTCACAACTATGTTTGAATACACAATAGTATAAATACACATTTGTTGCGTACCATTTAGGTCGAAAGTCAACAAGACCTAGTAGGTAAAAAGAGAAATGTACTTTGACGTACAATATGTACGTCGAAGTACATTTTTTGTACTTCGACGTACAAAATTGTAATTCGACGTTCAGTCTTAACTGACCCTTGAGTGTTAGCCAATCAGAAGACGCCTTACATCTCTTGCTTTTAGAGATATTTTACATTGAACATTATTATTATTATTATTATTATTTATACCAAATTATGCAACTATCGACCGCTAACTAATAGATATTGAGCGTATTTATTTAACATTATTATTATGATTTATACCAAATTATGCGACTATCGACCGCTAACTCATAGATATTGTGCGTATTTATTGACCTGGCGTGGCGGAATTAACCTCTGACTTATGCAAATAATGGTTAACACAAAATACAACCAAACCAGGGAGGTTATTATACATTTTTAATCCCGTAATCGTTTGGTAACTGTTTGGTTACCGTTGAATGAGAACTGAAATTTCCAGCAATATAGTTTTTACTGGACCGTGATATTCCGCCCCGCATGGTCAATAAATACTCACAATATGCTTGATAATTTTATTTTTAAAAAAGGTAACCTTGAATCTTCTTCAAATGGGTATATAATCTATTTCAATGCATTAAATACTCGAAACTTCTTTGTATTTTTTTTTTCAATTTTGATATTATTATTTATTTTGTCCTCAATTAAAAAAAAATAGATTTTAAACATGTATTATGAATTAATCTGAAGGAAAAGCGGCTCATGAGACAAGTGTTTTGATCGGCTGTTTAGAAAATGTGTACGTCGAAGTACAAACTTGTACGTGAAGTACAAACTGTACTTCGACGTACAAATTTATACTTCGAAGTGTTTTTTTTATTTTGTACGTCGAAGTACAATTTGTGTACTTTGACAAACATATTGTACATCAAAGTACATTTCTCTTGTCACCAAGTAGGTCTTGTTGACTTTCGACCCAAATGGTATTCCATACACATTTCGTGAAAGGTAATGCGGTCCTACCTATGCACGTCAAAATGTAAGCGAAATTTGTAAACAAAGTGGTAGCCTGTCAGGAATGTTTGAATTAATGAAGAAAATCGTGTTTTGATGTAACTTTATTGAAGAAATGTACAGAAAATATGTTAAATAAGCAATAGCGATATTTTTCTCAACCACATAATTGTTGATAGTTTGTTATCACAAACTGAAAGTGAAAGTAGAACTGTCAAAAATGACAACCTGTCAATGTGTTGTTTTTGCTGGCACGAGAGGGCGATTACACTTAATGTGTTCACATTTTTTACCATAGGTTTTGCCAATGACATTTATAGTATGGGTGGCTTTGTTATTATTTATTGCCAACATGTAACTGCATGATTGTGTATATGTTTACAGTACACCAAGCATAAATAATGATATAAATATACTGATTGAGCTTATAATAATCGGATAACTATAGCCAGATCAATTAAGTACAAATTATACAATTTTTATGTCCCCCACCCACTATAGGGGGGGCATATTGTTTTTGCCCTGTCTGTTGGTTGGTTGGTCTGTTGGTTTGCGCCAACTTTAACATTTGCAATAACTTTTGCAATATTGAAGATAGCAACTTGATATTTGGCATGCATATGCACATGCATGGAGCTGCACATTTTGAGTGTTGAAATGTCAAGGTCAAGTACATCCTTCAAGGTCAGAGGTCAAATATATGTGGCCAAAATCGCTAATTTTATGAATACTTTTGCAATATTGAAGATAGCAACTTGATATTTGGCATGCATGTGAATCTCGTGGAGCCGCACATTTAAAGTGGTGAAAGGTCAAGTTCAAGGTCATCCTTCAAGGTCAAAGGTCAAAAAAAGCGGCGCAGAAGTGGACATAGTGTTTCTGACAAACACATTTCTTGTTTGTCATGATTTCACGAAGACTTGAGATATTTATGCACGTATATATGGGTTGATCCACAAATGTAAAGTTTGTTTTGATATGTGTTCGGTGCAGGCTCTTTTTCCATGACTGTGAAAGTTAAATTTTCATGTGAAAAGGATGTCAATTTTTTTCTGAAGTATTTCATTCAACCATTGAATAAAATGAACTGTTCTGCATATAATTTGCTATTTTGATAGGTGTTTGTTAGGTTATCAACAGGAGATGACCAGGGTGCCAGAGAAAAGGGATAAACATTTGAGATCTAGTCAGGGCTTCATATAAAAGTGGTTAAATGGTATATATCTGGCCAGTGCTCAAGAGAAAATGTGTACATTTCAGAAAATTTTATCATTTAAAAATGTTTAAATACCGCTTGACTAAGACTAGCATGAACATTTGTACTATATCTTTTTAACACTAAAAATATTATTTAACGTACAAATTTAATCTACCAATGTATACAGATACTACTTAACATATTTTTGACTATATTGAATGTAGGAACTAGCTAAAATATCCATTATAAAAAAGATCAGGGGGTGAAATATTCATTGCCTGAAGCTCTGACACTGGAGCTATGTTTATATACATGTATCTTTAAACACACTGATTAAATCAAAGACGACACTCTACCACTAGGCTTTTAGCAAGATTCTGAAATGTTTCGATCCCTCGTCAGAGCAACCAAACCAAAATTAAGTTAAATATTGCCGACTCGGTATTATTGAGTCAGTTCATGAGAGATAATGGTAGATGCAACATCTCTCACGACCCCTAGCATCGCCTTAAGCAGTATTCAATTCTCAACAAGAAAGTGCTGGAGTCATTAATCCCGAAGGACCAGAAAAAAACACTTGATTAATGTTCGAAATGAATCATTTGATTAATGACAATACTTTTATTAGAGCCAGGTCACAGGGAAAGGGCAGTCTAATCAGTATCCAATAAAACATTTTGTTTTTGTCAGAAAACCGCTTTAAAGCAAACCGCTTTCAAGCGACTGCAGGCTGATCTGGATCCAAACTGGCCACAATCGCCTTAATGTCTCTTTTACAGTGACACAGTTCATTTGACTTAAAAATGATATTTAATACTAAAATAGAAAGAAGAAATAATACAAACCCGTAATATGAGTAAAGACTTTGTAATCAATGTTTTCATGACAGCTTGGTGATCTGCAAAGCCCATGTCATATGTTGATATCGGGTATCATAGTCATTCAATAAGTCGCAAAATGCTCGAATACAATTTACATAGCAAAATGTGACTTAAATTGATAACCAGTTATGCCGTATCAAGCTGTCAAGATCCAGAAAGTCATGCATTCACATCGAATGTATCCTTCGAATTCAATCCATTGTTGACATTAGCGGAGATTTAGTAAATAAATAACTCATATATCCTAAATGACAGTTTCAAAATAGCCAAACAAGCCGATGTAAGCTGTAAGAAAGTTTTGACACGAGTGTGAAAATTCTCTCATGGGCGCGGCCATTGTTGTATGACCTTGACCTTTATCTGTTCATATCCGCACTTTTCAGTCATATCCGCCGATATGAGTCATATACGCATTTTAGTCGTACCCTATGTTCAGGCATGACCGACAACTCTGCTGGAGAATGTTACCAATGCTAATCAGCGAGATATGCCGATTAGAAAATCGACACTATCTCAATCGGACTGGCTCGGTCTTTTACATAGCTCGCCATTGTGAAGATTTTTTTCCATGGTGTGATAACTTAGACGATGCTGAAGCAGCATCGTCAAAAAGCGGTCAACCCACGCCGGGCTTTTCCCCGTATTAATCACGGGAAGTAACCGCTACGTGGAATTCTACAATTAACAAATTGTTCGAGAGTAAATGTTCCACTCTTTTCATTGTTATAACGTACGGTAAATAACGTATATGTTCGAGAACGTTAACATATAATATTAAGAAAACAAAACTAAATTAGAAGAAAACAAAACAACAGAAAGAGTTCTTGTCAATCTACACCAGAGGCATACATCAGCTATCCGAATCAGAGACGTTGTTTTTTGTTTCCGAATAGTTTTGTTCTCTCTAAATGCGCATTTTAAACGCAAGTTTTTCATGTGCTGCAAAATTTAATTAAATCAGGATACTTAAGAGGTAGATAGGTTTACATGATTATATTTTCACAGTTTATAAAATCGATGTTAAAATGTGATATACATGTAGTTGTAAAATGATTTATACTTGATTTTCATTTTTTTCTCAGAACTCATAAGCTGCGAGGGTGTGACGGACTCACTCAAATGTCCATCCGGGAAGACAATTACCGTCGTTAGCACCAACTACGGTCGCGCGAAGACGATCGTCTGTCCGGACCCACGAAACATGTCCGCACAGGCTAAACAGGGACGACTTTCCGCTTTTATGATATTTTTCGTTTCGAGAATGTCTTTTCTTAGCAAAATTCCAGTTCAGGCGGAAAGTGTCGTCCCTGATTAGCCTTTGCGGACTTTACGCACATGCATTAAACCTCTTCTCAAAGAGCGCGACTCGAATGTATTGCAGTATACCGGTAATAATGCGAAGGGTTGCAGAAGAGACATAGGCTTACATAATATTCAATTTAATGATGGGATATACTCTAGTTGTTCACTCCTTCGACACAAAATGTGTTGACACAAAATGTGTTCTGAGAATAAAACGAAGAAGTATTCCCGATTTGAGTAATGCGTATGAGGTTTTCTTGCAATAGCGAGCCGCGTTTTGAGAAAACTTGGCTTAATGCATGTGCGTAAAGTGTCATCCCAGATTAGCCTGTGCAGTCCGCACAGGCTAATCAGGGACGACATATTCCGCTTTTATGGTATTTTTAGTTTCAAGGAAGTCCCTCCTTTCCGAAAATCAAGTTAAGGCGGAAAGTGTCGTCCCTGATTAGCCTGTGCGGACTGCACAGGCTAATCTGGGATGACACTTTACGCACATGCATTATGCCCAGTTTCTCAGAGCAAGACACGTATACAATTTATATAACATAGTATTTTAATAATACGAAGTATGAAAGAAACAAGTTTATTATTTGGTAGTCTAAATGGTGAACGGCATTTGGTGTGTAATATTGAGGAAACTCTTCCAGTAAAATAGTTGTCCCCCCCCCACACACACACACACTCCAGCTCATAAACAAAATACAAATTCCGCTCAATTTTTTTTCGTGTGTTATTGTGTATAACAAATATACGATTTGGGAGGGTTTGGGGAGCGGGGAGGCAGCTGGAGGGGGAGGGGTGATAGGGGGGAGCAGCTAATGCACTTAAGGTCACACTGCATGTTCTTCTACTTGCAATTTTGCAGCATTAGTGTCAGAGTACGTGCGCTTTTGACACAAATGCAATGTGGTTTTCTGTTACAAATATGACTTAAAATTCAACTTAAAACGATTAACAATAAATGCACTGAACAAGATACGTGATTTTGGGTCATGTTGGCCAAGGGAGGTAATTCTGTAAAAAAACAAAACTCGTACTTTTTGTACTTGCAGTACATGTTGGAACTGAAGTATGATTTTTTTTAGAAAATCCAAGTAGTGGTGGATTCTTTTGCTGTAGTTGTTGTTTTATAAATGACCGAAGCCGGTGACGTGTTTCAGGCGGATGATGACGCCATTGTGGTCATTACGGACATTTTATTGTCAGTTTGTGGCTTCAATGCAACGCAAAGTGTTAGCTAATTGATATATATCTTACTCACATACTTTCTTCAACATCATAAGAATGTCATGATTCTTCGGCGCTTAATCTGGACGATTAAGCCTGTATAACTCAGCCACTCAGATCAATGTATTGGTTTATTATGAATACAATGCTTATGTTAAACAAGTTCTGTGAATTGCAAATTTCATAATAATTTACATCGATATATTTCGTTTACAAAGAACGTGTACACATTATGGTCTTTCTGTCTGCAGAATTCGCCTTCTTAGTTCATTATACATAGGCCGAGATCTTATGGTCAATCTAAGACAGTGAAGGTATGGTCAAGATAAGATAAAACGTCTTTGCACCCCACGCTGTGCATGTTGGTTTTTTGTTTTATATCAATCATATGGACAAGGGGTAACTGCGCCCAGTACGCATACAAGCATATGCCATATTATATTATTTAGGAATCTTCGGGTCATACACATGTTATGCAATTTTGATCGAGTTCAGTTGAACACTTAATTTTGGAAAAATGGAACAAATTATTTTCTCACTTGTCCCAAAAGAGAAAAGGTTAAACAAACTGTTTTAGTTTGCCAATGAAAGCGATGAAAGACATTTCCACTTGACCTATAGCTAACCGAGCACAAAGTGTTCATACTGAGCTATGAAACTAAACTTTGTTATCAATATATATATATCATACAAACAGCATTACAAATGAATAACATCTAATTGTCTTCGTAGACTATGTCTTCCACCATCTCTTTCGCAAGCCCAATGATGGCACCCTCATTGTAATACTGGTGTTTACCTAAATGATCTAGATTGACATAAGGTTTGGTGTCATTTGCATACGTATTTGTATTGGCACCAGAAGAAACATCCAAAGTAGGTGTCGTTTTAGAGACGCCTATATCGTCGTCTGGCTGTGTTTGTTTGGTTTTAGCCCGATTCGATCTTGGTGTAGAGTTTGCAGTAGATTTTGGCTGAATTCCAAACACGGCTTCGCCTTTTTTCTGAGGCCCTAAATTAACATACTTTCCTATTGGCTTTTCGGAATCAGGAACAGTCGCTACACCTCCTTGTATGTACTGTGAACTTTTCTCAGACAAACGCGCATCCATCTGTAAATGTGCATCTTCGTTCGTGTTTTTTACCTGATATTGACTAGAATGCGGAACGGAGGGGGCTCTTTCAATCGGCATTGACGACCGTACGTTACCGCTCTCCAGCGCTTCTTTCTTATTGCCTTTCTTGCGGCGTCCTTTCTTTTCAGGTTTATATTGAGGCTGCAAATGCCCACCATAACCTTTTTTCATGTACCCTTCAAGGTCCTCTGCCGGATACGTCTTCATAATCACCTCTGGCCCATCCGCGTTTAAGTACGGACCGTCGGATTCTACATTGGTATTGGTGTTGTGTAACCCAGGCTGGTTCTGTTGTGCGGCCTTTAGCGCGCGCTCCGTCTCAATCTGTTCTAGTCGCTCTTTATGTGGAGGCAACACATGCTCCCTCGAGTTTCGTTGTTTACTTCTTCGTCTGAAAATTGAACGTTTTCTAATAGGTTCTCGTATGGACTAACTAATAATTGGGTGTATATAGATCTGGATAGTAAATGAAATACGCATAATAACATATCCGATAGTTATTTATATCATATATTAAATGCATGCTATTATATCTATTTATATATTTTTTATGGATGACATTTGTCGATAACGTCCGTAAACGTGTATCTTATCGCACTTCTTCCGAACTTGTATTTATATGTTTGTGTTCATATTTAACAATAATAATTTTGAATGTTTTACTTTGTTAAGCTCATATACGAGAAAAAAAATTCCTTTTAGATTTCAATTGTCAGTTATGATGATTTCTATAAAATATTTCTTTTTCGTGAGACTATATTTGTATATATTATATGCAAATTTATGGCAATCTGTGCATGTATGTATGATGAAAATACAAGTTTGCAAACACACAAATGATAATGGCAAAGTCAATGACACACAAATTCGCGCGCACCCACTGAGCATGAGCATTTACCTCCATCTATAGACAACAACAACAAAAACGATGACCACGGCAACCAGCAAGGCGCCTCCAATGACACCACCGACAATGGCGCCGTTGTGATCTTTCGGAGGACCTGAAAAGCAAAGCCATCTACTGAATTGACCGTATTTTTTGTTAAAGCAAGTACATATTAAATTGATACTTTTGAACTATATTTAGCATAAATAAACGCGTTTGTTCGTGCAGGCGATTCCTGAGATGAATTAGAACTTTACATTTTGTTACTGCGATATACTCGTTGCTTGTTAGTTGTATTCCAATTATTATTAAATAAACGTTGTTGTTTTTTAAAAAGTCAGTTAACTGTTAACGTTGGCGAGTTATATTATAACAAAATAGCACATCATCATGGATTTATGTATTGAATGTATGTTTCCAAAAATTAGTTGGAATGTAAATAGCCAACATGAAATATATTAAAAAAAATATATATTATTTTAGATTGACTTTTAATGTACTCTTTGACCTTCCATTTTAAGTAAGTCTGAACATTAAGTGCAGTCAGCACAGGGAAAGAAACGTTTCGCTTTTATGGTATTTTTGTTTAATAAAAATTAAAGCAAAGCGAAAAGTGTCGTTCATGATTAGCCTGTGCGGATAGGCTTATCTAGGACGACACTTTACGTACATGCATTAGTCCTAATTTCCCCGAACGAGGCCCATTTATTAATTTGACGTTTTCTAGATGTTTTCCTCCTGCCACACCATTGTATCTGACAATATAACGTTGAAGCAAGGCCGAAAGGGAATAACTGATGCTTATTTGGCATGCAAGACCTGTCTTTGAGGGGATTTTTTTGTTTTGTGAAAACCAGACTAAATGCATGTGCGTCAAGTATCCTCCCAGAGAAGGCGGTTAAGTCCGCACACGCTAATCAGGGACGACACTTTGCACCTGGACTTTTCGTTTAATTGGAAACGTCATAAAAAGCAGGGAGAATCGTCCCTGATTAGTATGTGCGGGAAGTATGTGGGACAGCACTGGACGCAAATGAATTAACCCATTCATGTCTAGCGTCCTGAATAAAGGACATTGCAAACAGCGTAGACCCAGATGAGACGCCGCATAATGCGGCGTCTCATCTGGGTCTGCGCTGTTTGCTTAAAGGAATTTCTTTATAAAATATTCTAAAGATAGAAATAAATATACTTGACATCCCTAATTTTGGAAATAAATTGATCCAATTTAGAAGGATGGGAGAGTCCACTGGGCATAAATGGGTTAATCCCAGTTTTTCCAGAACGCGGATTATACAGACAAGACACAGACATTCTGTTAAAATACTAAGAATGTAAACAGTCAGTTAAAAGTTCATTTGTCTACACGGTACACGACATTTGTTGTGTAATACTGAGTCAAGTATTCTCCCGGAAAAGTAGTCAGCTTATCGCATACATACATTAATCATTTAATGGTGCAAAGTCTGAAACGTGTGTTCATTTAGGTTGCATTCTCTTATCAACAGCGATGCTCCTCAGGTCACTACATGTTTAACTCATTACATTCATTATGAAGCATTTAACGATTTATCAGAACCCACGCTCCTTTGTCGATTGCGTTAATTTATAATACGGTATACGTGCAATATAGCTATCAGCTACAATTGGTGATTTTAGGTGAACTTATAACGATGAACAGTGAAAACGGTTTTAGAAATGAGACTTGACAAGGTACGTCTGAGACTTATCGGGCATACCGGTAGTCAATGTTTGTCAAGGGCGTTATTTCCTAACAAAACAAAACTTACTGTTCGGAATGGAAGGGTACATATCAGACGTCGCGTTGGTGGTGTAGCCTGATGTTGTGGCGGCTGTTGTGTTTTCGATCGTAGTCATCGATGTCGTGTTTTCGGTCGTGTTTCCGGTGACTGGTGACGTCGTAGCACGTGTCGTCACGGCCGGCGTTGTCGATATGGAGGTTGAAGTGATCATTGTCTGAAATACAAAGCAAAGTGCTGACTTTTTACCATCAGCATATTAAGACTTGATTACAAGCAAAATGCAAACGAAAAAAACTCACTCATTTATTCTCATAATTCCATAACTAAACAAATGAGTATGCGAAATGTGCTTTTTATATTGAAAAACAGTCCATTAAATATAGTATTGCTTAAAAAGTACACATCGTTAGTGAAAGCGACTTTTGTCAACGCATGCTCCTTGATGAAATACGGCACATGTATTTAAAATACGAAAACGAAATGTATGCGATCTCTATGACATATGTTATGGTACTCATACTTGTCAATCTCATTTCAAATATTTCGTTTACCGACAATCGACTTCGCTAGATTGTTGCTTTATGTCAAGCACCAAAAGCAGCTACAAGTGTTAAGGAGGAAGAGCGGACAATTTAATAATTATCAAACGTTAAAAACTCTAACATAACCAAAATCATGTAAAGCCATGTAAAGCATTTTATTGGCACGAATTCACACTTTATTGCATGTTTAAATCCGAAAGGTGTATACATAAACGATGATAGTTCCCTTTACTAAAAGCTTACCGAGTGCATAGTCTTCATGCTCAAAAGGTGCAATCAAGTGAAAGTGAATTTCTACAGAAAACAGAGCTATCTAAAAACTAATAACAATGAAAGATAAGTGAAAAGCAGATTTATACAACATTTATGTAATTTTCCTCCATTATGTTATGAATATTTTCAACAAACGATCTTGTGTGACTCAATGCTTTTAACTCTTTCAGTGCGGGAACCGAATTTTGAAGGCCTTTGCAAACAGTTTGGATCCAGATGAGACGCCACAGAACGTGGCGTCTCATCTGGATCCAAACTGTTTGCTATTCTGATAGTATTCTTTGAAAAAAAATCGAAGAAAATGCTAATTTTAGAAATTCAGCAGACGACATTTTAGCAGACGACAAATTTCCCAGCATGCAAAGGGTTAATGCCCCACTTCTCAAACATAACAAACAAAGAGTTGAAAACAAACATGTACAAATTGACATCTAAAATACAAACAACGCATTTAAATATGTAAATAGCGATTAAATAGAGAATGCACAACACGTATATTACGTTCGTCACAAACATCGTAAGTATGTATTACATTTGCACCATAATCTTTCAAAACTTTTTCAGCGGAACAAGCCTGTCCACTGGACAGGAATATATTAATCGATATATGTTTGATCTTTTTTAATTTAACCATGTTTTTGAATTGGCATCGACTACCTCAGGCCTTCTGCGCATCGACTCAATGAACCTAGCATTTAGACTTTTTTCAGACGAATGTGTGTGTATATAAAATATCATTCACTTCCACTAGAACCGATTCATTTTGAATTAAATTAAATTAACTTGTAGTTTTAACTTTTGCAATAAACGAAAGGGTTATTCAGCCGCATGCGTTTGTTTACTGCCCAACAAACACACCCAGACTGCGAAAGCTTACCTTAAAATTGTGTCCGTTTAACGGATAAATCGCGACGGGCCTATGCCGTAATGTTTTAATACAGTACCGTTCATAACATGATTTGGCATTCGGCAAAGCAGCCATTGGTGACCATCTTATGTCAGAGGAATTGTTTTCTCTGTTATTCAAACATGAAAAGAAAATGTCTGTTAACTTAATAAGTAGCATGTTTTGTGACTACCTACAATATTATGGTCTAATGTAGCCGATAGTTTAGTGGCACGATAATAATTCTAACATCGCTGTTGTTTTTCTCTGTCCGCAAACGTGAGATTATAAGTTCAACTCAAGTATGTCATTTTACCGCCTTAGGAACGTTTTGCTTCAAGGCTAAACATATTAATCGATTATATGTTCTCTGTTATTCTATACAAGTAAATGGAATACTGTGAGAAATTGTAAATTTTCATACAGAGTAAAACATCTCCAATTTTCTATAAAAGAAAAATTGAAAGGCTAAAGTGAACTTTACATATCTTGTTATGAACTTTACATATCTTGTTATGGAACACAGGCTTATCTAATTGCTCGTTTAATTGCTCGTTTAATAAGATTCATATTCTGGCACTTTTCTTCAATTTTCAGGCAATTTATTTCCAAAGTATCATTTTTTTTGCGTTCAAATTGTGCACCCTATTAACACGTATATCTTCGAGTAATACTTGTTACCCAATTAACAAACGAGCATTAAGAATCTTCAAGATCTTTTCATGTTTTGGTAAATTGACACAATTGAAAAAAAAACTGTTTCAGATTCGCAAATGTTCGTTGTAGGTATGAAATTTGCGAGGAAACAGTAATACTAAAAATGCTCTAAAATATCCGTTCCATGCATCTTTTGACGATTAAAAAACCTGAAATTTATAAAGCGTTACAAACACAAAACGATCGACGAATTTAGAGAGTTCTGTTGTTATCGTTATATTTTGTGACACTGCGAGGATTGCTCATATAAAGTTTAAAATACACTTCTAACTATATGAGTACGGTTGGCCGAGTGGCTATGGGGCTAGACTATTACTCCAAGGATCAGTGGCCGAGTGGCTATGGGGCTAGACTATTACTCCAAGGATCAGTGGCCGAGTGGCTATGGGGCTAGACTATTACTCCAAGGATCAGTGGCCGAGTGGCTATGGGGCTAGACTATTACTCCAAGGATCAGTGGCCGAGTGGCTATGGGGATAGACTATTACTCCAAGGATCAGTGGCCGAGTGGCTATGCGGCTAGACTATTACTCCAAGGATCAGTGGCCGAGTGGCTATGGGGCTAGACTATTACTCCAAGGATCAGTGGCCGAGTGGCTATGGGGCTAGACTAGTACTCCAAGGATCAGTGGCCGAGTGGCTATGGGGCTAGACTATTACTCCAAGGATCAGTGACCGAGTGGCTATGGGGCTAGACTATTACTCAAAGGATCAGTGGTTCGAGCCCACCTAATGAGTACCTTTTTCTTTCTTTCTTTTTACTGGGGTAATTTTGTTTCAATGTTTTCATGTCCCTTTAGGGGAATATAGTATTAGTTGGAAGGAGGAACTCTTTATAAGGGTTTTGCGTACAAAGCTTTGATACTGTTTATATTGTTTCTATTTTTCAGTGCATAGCAGCTAATGAATCTAAACAGATGGCAGATGAGGTTGCTTTTCAAGATGGGTGATCGGTCGAAGTTAAGATTACACTACTTTCTCAATATAACGTAACAAAATGAAACCCACCATTAACGTATGACTTTATAAATCCATGTCTATGTTTTTGTTTTCATTTCAACTTAAAAAAACTAAACTAAGAACATGGTCGCTGAAGAAAAGTATAATAGTGTTGAAAACTACGACGAAAAGAAACGAAACTAACTCGTTACTCAATACACAGTATGACCTTTCTTTCATCTTTACTGCAGAATGCGCAGATGGGTAGTGGTAATCCACGCAAAGAGGGAAGAAAGCAAGAAGAAGGAAAAAGTCTACAGTGAAAACTAAAGTTGTCGAACTAAGAGAAATTTGAGTGGGCAAACACTTTTTAGCTTGTTCATTGTTGTATTATCGACAGCACAGTTGTTTGCTATTATTTTGATGATTTCTTGATTAATTAAGAATATATGTGTAAGGCTATGTTTTGTCAAATGTTATATTGCGCTTATTTGTACTTCAATTCTGGGCAAATAATGTGAAATTGACAGTTTGTGGCAAATATATGTAATAAGTTTGCTATATAACTATTCTTTTACTGGATCTATCAACTTCAATATTTTTTATGCATGTTAAACATTTTTAATAGTCGAACAATACTGTCCAGTAAAATCCTTATATGCCAATCTATTTTAATTGCTAATTGTAAATTTCATATCATTATTAAAAATATCGTTGAAATATAGTTTTCTGTGGAGAGGCTTAAGAATCAACGAACCACGGTTCCGGCTTCAGCTCTCGGCAGGTGTATTGAGTAAATATTCGTATCTCTTAATGCTCGAGAGCTGTGGAATGCGACACTTCAAGAAAACTTTGACAACCGAAAGTATCGGATGATAAGGGCAAAAACTGTCGATCTGGGTTTCAACCTATTTACATGTTAAAGGTCATTGTCGTGTTAGATGCCATTGCATGTCTCATTTTTATTTGTGGGCGAAGCTCACAAATAATGCAGACGCAATTTTGCAAATCAGTATGGATCAGTATGGCTCGATTGGTCATTGTCGAATCGGGTACTATTTACATGTACCCCGGATACTCTTAAGTATACTTACATGAACCCCGGGTACGGTAAAACGTACCCGGGAAATTTAACACTTAATCGGTCGTTGTCGGCTTATTAATTATATTCACATTTATGTCAATTTTCTGTACATTGGCCTCTATTATATCGAAACCCATACTTAAAAAGCATGTTGATGCAGTTTTTTATCAAGAGAAGTTTGTTTAAGATAATCGGTAGAGCGTAACGACATCATTGGGCGGGAATACAACTCAGGTACAGTTTAATATCGACCGGTCACGAGTAAGTATATTTACCGTACCCGGGGTACATGTAAGTATAGCTCGATGGGTCATTGTCGGCTCGGGTACTACTTACATGTACCCCGGGTACTCTTAAGTATACTTACATGTACCTCGGGCACGGTAAATATACTAAAACGTACTCGGGAATTTAACACTAATTCGGTCGTTGTCGGCTATTTTCCTTAAAATTAATTATGTTCACATTTATGTCAATTGTCTGTGAAATGGCCTCTTTATTATCGAAACTTATACTCATACTCAAAAAGCATGTTGATGCAGTTTTTTTAAAGAAAAGTTTGTTTAAGATAAACTAATCGTTTTACGTTAATCGGTAGCGCGTTTTACGACATCGGATTTGGGCGGGAATACAACTCGGGTACAGTCTAATATCGATCGGATACGTTTAAGTATATTTACCGTACCCGGGTTACATGTTAGTATACTTAAGAATACCCGTGGTACATGTAAGTAGTACCCGAGCCGACAATGACCAATAGAGCATCAGTATGGGTTTAGGTACGGCAGGAACCGTAACCCGTGACTGCCTGTGTGGATAACTCCAGTAAACTTTAGCAGACGATAATGCTAAAAGCGTCTGCTTTAATCACCGCATCTACCTGTTCTCACTGATGCAGTGCATAGAGTGTATTTAACAACTTGTAGTAAGACAACGTTGGCCAGTCTAGTGTTTATCATTGAAATCTGTACATATTGGCTGCTTTCAGGGAAAACTGGGCTTAAAAGCCGGATCTCACTTGCTTGATTTTGCGGTGGTAAAATATTAACCAGCATTAACTAGTAGGCTGGGTTTATCTGCAAGTGATTTGCTGCTAATATTAGAGTGTTTATAAATATAAACACATGTTTGAGCAGACAGCATTTGGTATACTGTTGAATCTGTATTTACATGTAAACTTGATTTGAGTCATTCGCTAGCTACTGGCTGAGAGAAGTTCATAACCTTTCAAGTGGGCGGTGCTTAGCATTTACAGGGAAATTTGAATTTCAAGCAGACAACAAAAAACTTTTTCTGTAAGTTAATAACTATATTATTTTCAACCACCAAATTACACATACATATTGTTTGTATACTAAAGAATATGTATGCCAAATTTCATTGGAAAATATTAAACACAAACTTAAATATTATGAAAATAATCATTTTTGTTTACACACCAGTGTACAACTAAAAAGTGGACATTTTGTGAGTTTGTGGCCCTTTTATACTGCTTCTCTGGTGTTTAATGCATGTCAAATAAGATTAGCCTGTGCACACTGATTAGCTGTATCAATGATTTGGAAAAAAAAACACACATCTCGACCTGCGTTTTAAGACACATTCTTTATAAATTTGAATGGGTTGTGATCATTTCAAACTTGCGATATAAAAAGCAATAACATAATTTTGAAAACTGAGTTGCGTCTAAGATTATACAACAGCGAACAAATTCAGTGCCTTCAGCGCTTTGATTAAACACAGCAATCTCAGCTGCACTAGCAATTACAATATTAAACCATGAAAACCATTATTAAAATGGTGTAGTTGTTAGAACCGGCGAGCACAACCATTACCCTTATGTGCGAGATATGTATTAACA